>NC_045436.1:75506168-75528213 GCF_002776525.5 Piliocolobus tephrosceles | reverse complement strand
CCCGTCTCGGCCTCCCAAAGTGCTGGGATTACAGGCTTGAGCCACCGCGCCCGGCAAGAAAGGCCTTTTTATAGATAGACTCTAATATTATTCTAGAAAAAGTGAAGTCATTATGTGACATATATGACAATGGAAAGCAAAAGGAAGGTGAAGGATCTAAAGCTGGAAAATTTAATGCCAGCAAAGGATGGCTTGATAATTTTAGGAAGAGGTTTGGTTTTAAAAATGTTAAGGTAACAGGATAAGTAGCTTTTGTTGACCAAGAGGCAGTAGATGAGTTCCAAGATGCCACTAAGAAAATTATTGAGGGGAAAAGACTTCTGCCTGAACAGATTTTTAGTGCAGACAAAAATGCCTTGTTCTGGGGATAAAATGCCACAGAGGACATTTATTAGCAAGGAAGATAAGTTAGCACTACGATTTAGCCAGGAAGGGATGGGCTAGCAACACAGTTTTGTGCAAATGCAGTCAGGTATATGATCAGTACTGCCTTTATCTGTAAAGCTGTTAACCTCTGAGCCTGGAAGGAAAAAGATAAACACAAGCTACCAGTCTTTTGTTTGTAAACAATAATGCCTGCATAAGAACCCTTTTTCTGAATTAGTTTCATTGATGCTTTGTCCCTGAAGTCAGGTATCTTGCCAGTGAGGGACTGCCTTTTAAAATTCTTTTGATATTGTGCAATGCCCCAGGCCACCCAGAACCCCTTCAGTTCAACACTGAAGATGTGAAAGTGGCCTCTGTGTCCCCAAACACAGTGTCTCTAATTCAGCATCTAGATCACAAGTCATAAGTACTCTATAAAAATGATTGTCAGTGCTGTGGAAGAGAATCCTAATAGAACATCATAAAATCCTAGAAGAATTACACTATTGAGGATGGCACCATTGTCATAGAAAAGGCCATGAAAGCCATCAAATCCAAAACAATAAATTCCTGCTGGAGAAGACTATGTAGTGCCTGATTTCACAGAATTTATGACAGAGCCAATCTAGGAAATTATGGAACAGATTGTGGCTACGGAAAAAAAAAAAAGTTTTTGTTGTCATTGCTTTTGGTGCAAAATTGACAAATGGGATTTAATTAAACTAAAGAGCTTTTGCACAGCAAAAGAAACTATCATCAGAGTGAAAAGGCAACCTACAGAATGGGAGAAGATTTTTGCAATCTATCCATCTGTCAAAAGGCTAATATCCAGAATCTACAAGGAACTTAAACAAATTTACAAGGAAAAAAACACAATCCCATCAAAACGTGGGCAAAGGATATGAACAGACACTTCTTGAAAGAAGACATTTATGTGGCCAACAAACATGAAAAAAAGCTCATCATCACTGGTCATTAGAGAAATGCAAATCAAAACCACAATGACATACTATCTCATGCCAGTTAGAATAGCAATCATTTAAAAGTCAGGAAACAACAGATGTTGGAGAGGATGTGGAGAAACAGGAATGCTTTTACACTGTTGGTGGAAGTGTAAATTAGTTCAACTGTTGTGGAAGACATTGTGGTGATTCCTCAAGGATCCAGAGCCAGAAATACCATTTGACCCAACAATCCCGTTACTAGTTGTATACCCAAAGGATTGTAAATCATTCTACTGTAAAGACACATGCACATGTATGTTTATTGCGGCACTATTCGCAATAGCAAAGACATGGAACCGACCCAAATGTCCATCAATGATAGGCTGGATAAAGCAAATGTGGCATATATGCACCATGGAATACTATGTAGCCATAAAAAAGGATGAGTTAATGTCCTATGCAGGGACATGGATGAAGCTGGAAACCATCATTCTCAGCAAACTAACACAGGAACAGAAAACCAACACAGGAACAGAAAACCAAACACGGCATGTTCTCACTCGTAAGTGGGAATTGAACAGTGAGAACACATGGACACAGGGAGAGGAACATCATATACCAGGGCCTGTCACGGGGTGAGGAGCTAGGGGAGGGATAACATTAGGAGAAATACCTAATGTAAATGACAGGTTGATGAGTGCAGCAAACTACCATTGCACATGTATACCTATGTAACAAACCAGCAAGTTCTGCACATGTATCCCAGAACTTACAGTATAATAAAACAAAAACAAATTTTAACCATAAAAAATGTGAGGAGAGATTCATTTCAACATATGAATCTTTGAGAAATTCCAGAGCTAATAGACACCATACCAGAGGAATTCATGGAAGAAGATCTGTTGGAGATGAGTGCTTCTAAAGTAGTGCCAAAAGATAAAAAAGAAGACATGGAAGAAGCAGTGCCAGAAAACAAGCTGCTATTAGTCAATCTAGCAGAGGGTTCTCATTTCTCTAAACTGTTTTTGACTTCTTTTACAACGTGGATCCTTGTATGATATGAAACTAAAGCAAATGGTGGAAGGAAGATTAGTATTGTATAAAAATATTTTCAGAGAAATTAAAAAGTAAAAAGTCAGATGTTATGATGAATTTCCATAATGTTACCCCAACTGTGCCTGCATCTCCTGCCTCCACCTCTACCTCCTCAACCTCATCTAACTCTGTCACTCCTGAGACAGGGAGACAAACCCTCCTCTTCCTCTTCCTCAGCCTACATAACATTGAAGATGACAAGAATGAAGACTTTTGTGGTGATCCACTTTCACTTGATGGATAGTAAATATATTTTCTCTTCCTTATGATTTTGTAATAACATTTTCTTTTCTCTAGTTTACAGTATATAATGCATATATTGTAAGAATACATAATAGTTACACAAAATACATGTTAATCGACTATTTATGTTATTGGTCAGGTTTCTTGTTAGCAGTGGTTAAGTTTTAGGGGTATCAAAATTATACATGGATTTTTGACTGTGTGTAATCGTTCGCAAAAGTACAGGAAAAAAATTATGTATGTATCCATTTATATTAAAGATTCAGCTACAAAAATAAAGCTTTGTAACGCTAAAAACAAAAGCCATACTTCTAGCCATAAGTTTAAAATTAATATTCATTGGTGACATGTGATATCCAGTTACAAAATTAGTTTCAAAATCTCCTATTCATTTAATAGTTAAAAACAACCAGAATTGACATGTTAGCTTTTGTAGTCATGAAAAAGACATAATTACAGAATAGAAGAAATCGATAAAATTTTGAAGAAATTTTCTATAGAAAACAATCATATTTTTGCAGATGGCAAAAACATATGAGTATTTATATAAGAAAAGCCAAAATATTTGGTATAATGATCTGCCTGGCTACTCATTAGTTATTTCACCCCACTTTATTTTATATTGCATAGGGATACACTCATGCCTCAGAATCATTATAAAATACACAACTGTAATTAATAGAAAATTTTTGTTTATAATATACGCATTTGTTTTTTCTTCCACATGATTGCAAATACATAGTATAATTTAACTTATCCATATAATTTGCATCTGTTGACAATGTTTCCAAATACAAATATTGAGCAAAGAAATACTAAAAAAAGAAATGTGCTAATGGCATTATAAGTAAAATACATATATATATATATATATATATATTCATGATATTTTCAGACCACATTGTTTTCTGTACAATTATTTAAATGGTGAAAACAATGTGTCTATCATCTAGATGATGGTTAGAAAAAAGCATTTTTCATTTAAGTATACACTGGGCTGCCAAATTTCAAATTATACAAAGAATCTTCAGTGTCAGGCTCAATGCAATGAAGAATAGTTTTCTCCTATAAAACAGCTTAATGGCACAGAGCTTGCATGAGTCATACATATCCAGACCTTGAACTCACTGATGCATTCAGAAGAAGCCAAAGATTAATGTTTAATAAAGAGCAGGTCAGCTCTGGCCATTTTAATTGCAGGAAGATGGTTTGCAATCATTTGGTGCCTTAGGCCATTGTGGTATTCTCTTGACTATTCCACAAAAGAAATCAATCTTGCTTTTCTGAACTGTTCTGATAATCAGCAGTAGAAGACCAGATTTTTAACCAAATTAGAAGTTATTGTTCAATATTATATTATGTCATACATTTGCAACTGTTTCTTTTCAAAATACACACTGGGCTACAAATCCAAGAAGCAATTTTTGTAGCATGTTTTCTCATTTCAAGGTAATTAATAACACTACTGAAGCCACATGGCTAATAATAGCTAGATTTTATTGAGCATATACTATGTGTCAGCAACTTTCCTAAGAAGTTAAACTTAAGATAAATCAATAATTTATTTAATCTTCACAATACCCTTTTGAGGTAGATATAAAGTCCCTATCCTATAAATGAGAACATTGAGCACAGGTTGTTTAAGTAACTTGCCTGTGTAATAAAAGCTGGAGTCAGGATTCAAATCCAGGTTGTCTGGCTTTAATAGACACCCTCCACATGTAAGCTATGCATGAGATACCTGATTACAAGCAAGTTATCTATTCCTGCTGAGCTCATCTTTCCTATCTATTAAATGTGAATAATTTTGAGAACTCTTTTTTTAATTTAAATACATTTATATTTGTCAGGGACTTTTTTGTTGTTGTTGCAATGAATGGAAGTATACTTACGGTACCTGTAGCCACCCAGGTACAACCATAAACCATTCTATGCATTTAAACCAGGTGGGAATTAAGTAGAGACTTCATTGCACAAGTAACAGAAAAGAGCTAAGAAGCCAAAAGGGGCAATGAAGCAAACCAAAGATTAATAACAGCACAAAGCAGCTACCCGTGCTAGGCTGGAAGGACATGGGAGGTTGGCAGCACTACCTGAGTCAGATAGTGGCAAAGGCAGGGAGCCACAAAGGAGACAGCTGCTCTGAAGTCACCGCCCAATGCAGAGAGAGAGAGGAAATTATACTCTGTTTCTCCCTTCTTCCTGGCTCCTCCAGTCTTTCTCCGGAAGTCAGCTGCCACAGGAGACGGGAAAATCATGACCACCAGAGGCCAGCCCTCCCACCGGAGATTAGACCAAAGCCACTGAAGAGTGAGGAATGGGTCAGGGATCAAGAAGTCCATGGGAAAATCATAAGAAAATTGTAAATCCTAACAGATGTTAAGTTTTACATCTCACTCTTCTGTATTTCATTTCAATTTTGCTGGAGGACACTTCCTCCACTCTTACATCTCTCAGTCTATTAATTGCCACATTGCACTGTTAAGATTTGTGTGAATGCCACCGTAGTAAATTAGGGAAGTTATGATGTATAGTAATCATATTTTGAGGATTATCATGATTTATATATAATGTGATAACCTTGACTTTACTTCCAATCTCCATATTTAGTATTAAGGCTTTTGATGTATTCTATTTTGCTTTTATTTGTACTTCCATGATTTCTCATAGAAGGCTAAAACTTTGCCCCATGGTCTAAGTTAGAAGTGAGAAGCAAATCAGAAGATAAAAGGAAATCACCTCTAATACTAGATGAAGACTTTGCAACCAAAGTTTTATTTATAGGTGACAGAAAGAATGTAATGAACTAGAGCTTCAATAACAGCTTTGTAGTAAATGGGAATGGTGGTTTGTTAATCAACCATTAGCAAAAATCAAGGGCATGCCCTTCAATTTTACTAAAATTATACAGGGGACCACATTGTGAATTTCTGATGTTTTGGTTTGACATACTTAGAGATGCATTTCAGTATCCCTTTTAAGAGGTCTGTAAGTGATGGGGACGGGATGCAGAGAAATTCTAGGCATAAAAGGTCAGGTTCCCAGTGAAAACCCCACCCTCAAGCCAAAAAGCCTGAAACTGCGGCCCAACATGAGAACTTATATCCCTGTTTACCCACTCAAATGTTGCCTTTTTCTAAACCCATGTCCCTGCCCCTCCCTATCCTGTGCCTGTAAAAATCCCAGGCACAGGTGGTGGAATGGACTGTGGCTAGATATCAGAGAGAAGTGGCTTGACCTTTCTACACGTCCCTGCCCCTCCCTATCCTGTGCTTATAAAAATCCCAGACACAGGTGGTGGAATGGACTGTGACTAGGTATCAGAGAGAAGTGGCTTGACTTCAGAGGGACAGCTTGATGGCATACCTTGAGGGAAGAGTCCCCCAGGAGATAGCCAGACTCCAGGGGAAGATTACCTATCTGCCCCTCCCCTTTTCAGCTCCCCTTCCCTCTGAGAGCCACTTTCATCAACAATAAACTCCGCTGCATTTACTATCTTTCAATTCGCTCGTGCAACTTCACTTTTCCTGGATGCCAGATAAGAGCTCAGGAGCCAAGAGTGTAGATACAAAAGGCTGTCAAACTGGCCCTTTGCCCTCGCTGGTGAAAGACAGCCACCTCAGGAGAAAAGCCAAAGGGCCCACTGAGCTGCAATGTCAGAGGTAAAAGAGATGGTAACCTGCCCCCTGGGGTTTTGGGGGTCGCAGGTACCCCCACACGGATGTTGCTGCGGGGCCTGCGTGAAGTTTGCTCCTGCTAGCCTCCGAAAGTAGCTGGCTGGTTCCCGCATTCGCTCACTCCAGTTACTGTACTCATTCATTTGCAGGCTCCCTCCTGTAAGGAATTGCCAGCAGCTGGCTGAGTAAACAAGGCACCTCTGTCGTGAGTCCTGTGAAGGGGCCAGGGAAATATCCTGTATCATAACTATATGAAATGTCTCTATATTCTATGTTACTATTTCATCATTTATATGTTAGCTATTTTACATTTACACAGAAAGAGTCAAAAGTGAAGCAGTTGCTAGTTGGGTTTCCTGGAAATAGACCTTAAGCCCTAGATTTGAATGCAGGACGTTTACTGAGGAGTGCTCTCAGGATCAGCAGTCGTAGGCCACTGAAATGAGCTGGACTGGGTGAAAAGAAGCCTTAGACTGCCATGCAGTCACCACAAAGATCTCAGCTTACCTTGCCAGAAGCCCTGGAGCTAGATGAACACTCAGAGCTGTCCAACACTGGGGCAAAGGAGCTGAGCTTTTAAAACTCAATATTAATCAGTCATTAGAGGTGGGCTATTGCCCAGGAAGGGAGTGACCTTTGGCAATGCAGCGGAAGCCAATTCCCAAGTGGAAAATCACGGTTGAGAGGTGTTATCTACCAATATTCCCAGCAGCTAGAGGAATGAGGGCTTCAGGCCTCAACATGGGGCAGGAGTAATAATTTTGGCATTCATGGCAATAGAACCACTCAGTATCCAGAAACTACTACATATTAACGAGAAGACGACTGACTGAACTTACTAATTGCTATACATGTTAATTTATGTTTTATCCCAGTTTTTTAGATACCATTTCCTCAATCCTAGGTACAACTAAAGATGGTAGATAGTCACCTAGGCACCCAAAAAGCCCTGCCTGCTAGTATTCAGGCCTTTGTGCAATCATCTCTTTTGTATCTGGCCTGGACCTAGGGACTTGCTTCTAACAAATAGGGAATGGCAAATTGATGGAATGACATTTCCACAATTAGGTTATAAAAACCTGTGATGGCTGGGGGCGGTGGCTTACACCTGTGATCCCAGCACTTTGGGAGGTCGAGGCAGGCAGATCATGAGGTCAGGAGATCAAGACCATCCTGGCTAATATGGTGAAACCCAGCCTCTACTAAAAATACAAAAAAATTAGCCAGTGTGGTGGCACGTGCCTGTAGTCCCAGCTATTTGGAAGGCTGAGGCAGGAGAATCACTTGAACCCAGGCGGCAGAATTTACAGTGAGCCGAGATGGTGCCACGGCACTCCAGCCTGGCGACAGAGTGAAACTCCATCTCAAACAAAACAAAACAAAAAACAAATAAACACAAAAACCTGTGACGTCTTTATGGTCCTCTCTGTCCTTGTCTGACTCACTTTGATGAAACCAGCTGCCATACTGTGAGCTGCGTTTTTGAAGAGGCTCCCATAGCAATCACTGAAAGTGTCGTCTCTGGCCAAGTACCTTAGGAAGACTGAGACTTCCAGTCCGATAGCTGACAAGGAACTAAATCCTACCAAGAAAAACTTAGTGAGATTGGAAGTATATCCTGTCCTCGTTGAACCCGAAGATAACTACAAACTTGGCCAACATCTTATTGTGGCCCTGTGAGAAACCCTGAGTGGGATAAACCAGTTACACCATGCCAAGATTTCTAAACCACAGAAGTTTCACAGTTGTGAAATAGTAGATGCTTTGAGTCACTATGTGTGGGGTAATTTTTTATGTAACAATAGATAATTAAGCAGGCATTATCCATTAAACTTGTTTTTTTTTTTTTTTTTTTCTGTTCAAGGTCTGACATGGTACAATATCAAAGTCTTGTTAAATATAATGTTTAGGCAGGGCGCGGTGGCTCAAGCCTGTAATCCCGGCACTTTGGGAGGCCAAGACGGGCGGATCACGAGGTCAGGAGATCAAGACCATCCTGGCTAACACGGTGAAACCCCGTCTCTACTAAAAAATACAAAAAACTAGCCGGGCGAGGTGGCAGGCGCCTGTAGTCCAGCTACTCCGGAGGCTGAGGCAGGAGAATGGCGTAAACCCGGGAGGCGGAGCTTGCAGTGAGCTGAGATCCGGCCAGTGCACTCCAGCCTGGGCCACAGAGCGAGACTCCGTCTCAAAAAATAATAATAATAATAATAATGTTTAGTTCAACGAAATATCTAAGCTCAACATAGTTCTGCACTTCAGAATTGAGAAAAAAAAGGGGGGGGAGCGAATCCATATTATGTTATACTAGCTCCTCCTTTTTCTGTTTCCCAGAGGTTCTTTTATCAATTTTGGTATTTCCAACAGTTTTATCCTTAGTTCACATTTTTAGTTGTACTGTTCAAGACTATATTAAAAATCTTCCAATGAGCATTGATGTAGGGGGAAAATGCTGAAATAGTGAACATAAACAGAAATTTTTGAGGTAATATCTAATACAGCAAGCAAGGAAATTATACCTGATATGGGAGACAATCTAAATGGAATATCAGAGAAGAGACATTTTTTAAGGACTGAACAGGTTTAATCTTTAAAATTCGGACTACAAATGCTATATTTGCAATAGAACTTTAATATATGACAACAATGTTTTAATTCAATAACTCACTCCGTACCTAGTTTATACACTTGATACAGAAAGAACAAAGGTCTATAACTTAACTTCTACTTCCTATGAACCCACAATCACTTAAATGTAATTTAAGTGATTCATTGAAATATGAATTTCTGAATGTCAAGACCTGGAACATTTGTAAAATAAGTCTTGCTTTTAAAGAGCTATGAGAATAAAATATTTGACTAATAATTGTAGAATGGTGAATAGTTTACCAAAATCAAAAAGCATGACTAAGAGGCTAAGAGGATGTTTTAAAATGAAACAATGCAAAGAACTTGGTAGGTATAACAAGCAAAATAATGATCATGTAGATTACTCTTATAATTAATTACAGCCTCTCTTGATAGATGCGAAAGTAATGATCATGGTAAAAATGATTTTAAGATAGTAGAAATAAGGCCTAACTAGAAACAGCAACATAAAATTGAGTAAAAGAAAATTTAGTTTAAATATCTTAAAGCACCTGCATAAACCCCATTATGTCAGCCTGTGGAACACTTTTCCAAGGGATATCTTCAAATCCCCTGTGGCTGAGTAATTTAAACATGAAATGAGGAAAGGATTGGAAAACACATTATAGAGAACAACTTCTCTTTAGCAAAGGAATGTACTGGATGACTTAACGATTTATGGTGCTGCTGCCAGTATAATTTGTGTGGCACCATAATGAGACAGGAAGTTGTGATGAATTCAGAGATGTGTGATAGTGTGTGCGTGTGTATATGAGTAATATGCATATACATATAGATAACATGTGTTAACATGTATATATGTATGTGTGTATATATTACAATTTTCTATTTCTTAACTCATTTTACCATTTAAAAATTAATGACCCAAGGAAGAATTTTTTTTTTCTTGAGATTAGTGTTTCCAGGGAAACATTTTGTAAATGTAGGGCTCCTTCTTCCTGCTGAATTTAAATAAAGCAGATATTTAATCTCTTTTCTTGTCTACTTTCCTGAACATCACTAAGGTCTGTTCAGCACAGCTAATTTAAGTCACTTCCTTAGTGTCTTCCATTTGTTTCTCTTAAACAATTCTCTTTGAACAATTACAAAAAGAAACAAATGGTACTTTTTGTAATTTGTCTTTAAAAAGTCTTTAAAAATCATAGTAGCAGTTCATCCTGAGGTGAAGTAAAGGATGCCTAGAGGCAAGGCGTCAGTGAAACTCCACTTTAAACTAGTCTAGTGAGCAGCCCATGCAGAAGCTAATGGGGCCATTTCTCTGCTCAGTGCTCAGCACAACCTACAGAGCTTTTCTTTAGGGCTTAGGTTGAATTGTTCCTTTCCTCTCTCCTTCACATACTTCAAGCTGAAAGATATGTTTCCTTTGGTGGGAACACAGTGCAAGAGGTGAAATCATTAACAGAGATGCAATGTGACTGGCTCCCCAGATCTGTGTCAGCTTAAAGTGCCCACTGTGGTATCCTTTCATCTTGGACCTAACAATGAGTCCCAATTCTTATAAATTAAAAACTATACACCAAAAGGTTGTGCTTATTTAATCTTCTATTTTTATTTTTAACAAAGATAAACAATTGGAGAACAATTATAGTATATGGATAGTGTTGCTCACTAGTTCTGAAAAGAAAAAACTTTTTTTTTCTTTTTTCTTTTGTGGGGGAGAACCTATATCATTTTGTTTCATTGGATCTGCTGCACCAACTTGCTGTCAAATTGAAACAAAGAATTGAATTCAATAATAAGAATAATATTATCATTGGTATAAAAATTTGTATGTAAGCCAGAGTTAGAAAAATAATATAATGTTCCTGTGTCAAAATTTAACATGTGGTATCACCAATGTGATATCATTTCAACATTTCTTGAAAATATTATCTTATTTTTCCAAAGGTAGAATCTACCCAAAACAAAAATGAGTGAATATCAGAATTCTGCTTTCACTGGTTTTCTTCAATGTGAATTTTACAGAAAATTTACAGTCAAATGGATTTTATATTCTGAGAATCTAAATTATTTGTCAGGTAACTAAAGTCTAAACTTTCATAGCTTTGGAATTATATGGACAAATGCTTTTAAGTAGTTGGAGCTGTCATTAAGTTCTTGATATCATTTTTAAATACTAGCAATATAGCATTCTCCATTTGCATGATTCCCCACTGATCTTTTTAAAACAATAAGGACCAGGTTCATTTTAAGAACATCTAGTTCTTAATTTGTTGACACACTCAACAATTCTCATTATTCTTTGAGATTCATGTTCCCCTTTACTTAAGTATAATGAGTCATCTAGGATTACATAATAATCACAGACTTTTTCTTTTCATTTGCTAAATGCTTATCCATTAAAGAGTTTTTGTCACCTCACATGTTCATAAGTGACAATCCAGGAGATAAGATTATTATCTAGACATTGAGAGACTCTCTTTCTCAGTTAAATTTTTGGTTTTGTGTTTTTTTGTTTTTTGTGGGGTTGGGAGGGGGACAGGGTCTTGCTCTGTTGCCCAGGCTCGAGTGCAATGGCTCACTGCAACCTCCGCCTCCCAGGTTCAAATGATTCCCCTGCCTCAACCTCCCGAGTAGCTGGGATTACAGGTGTACGCCACCATGCCTGGCTAATTTTTTTATTTTTGTAGAGATGGGGTTTCACCATGTTGGCCAGGCTGGCCTTGAACTCCTGACCTCAGGAGATATGCCTACCTCGGCCTCCCAGAGTGATGGGATTATAGGCATGAGTCACCACGCCCGGCATTTGGTGTGGTATTTAAACATCTACAGGAGAAAAAGAATTAGGCATTTGCATCAGAGAGTTCATTCCCCACACCAAAATGGCTAGAGACAACAAAAACCAAAACAAAACAAAATGGCTGCAGGGGCACTGAATTGGGAATAAAGCCTCATGTTGACATTTTCATCTTAAATCACAAGTGAAAGAATGGTGATAGGGAAAAAGGAGAGCGCAGTTGAGTGTAGTACAGGACAATTTAGCAGAAGAATCTGTTGAAGAGAAGGTCCTGCTTCTATAGCTCCAATCCCCTACTTCTGGATGGCTGAGGTCCTGTATGTTCTGTATTCTATTGCATGCAGGTGAACAATTGGGGTTTGTCTATAATAGCTTCAAAAATTGTAATTCATTTCCTTATTGATCAGTATAATCTACTAACTTAGGAAATCGTGCAGATGGCATAGATGCTCAATAATCACTTGATAAAAGAATGAATGATCTCATCGATGAAACATGTTCCACTTAAAGATAGTTATTTTAGCTTCATGGACTGCTAGAGTATACACTCTCTGAAAACACAGACAGTTTCTATCTTCTTTACTGAATTATCAATACCTAATTTAATATCCTGGCATATGGTAGTGAAATGAAAAAAAAAAAAAAAAAAAAAAAAAAAGAAAGGTCAGATGAAAGAATTAATACTCATATGATGCAGAAAGAAAAATATTTGCATGAGGTAGCATTTCTTTTTTCTCCAATGAAAATGCGAGCAGTTTTAAGGTAGAATAATGTTAAAATAAATGTACCGTATAAGGGGCAGATTATTTTTATTTTATACCATGTATATCACACTTGGGGGGCACTTGAAAATTGCATGTCATTTTGTTTTTCCAACTCAAACTTTTCATCAAAAAATATATCAAAATCAGAACGTAGTCTCACTGTTTACTATAATCATTATAATATCAGATAAATAGACATGGGTTTATCATTTATCCCATGGATGCATTCTCATATTTTTAAGAAACTAAATAAAGAAATTACCACAGAAAAAATAATAATTATGATAAGGTAATATCACTTAGATATAAATAACTTAATTTGAAGCTGTTATGTCTCTCATAAAATGGTAAAAGGAAATCAACTTTGTGGAAGGCATTGGGATAATAATATAGATCACCTTGAAGACAGAGCAGGCAACCCAAGGAGGATCTTCAGTCAATGAGCAGTTTCAAAAACTGGGCCTTGGTAACTCCAATCAATTGGCAACCCTTGCTAAGATGCAAGTTTGATCTAACAGGAGGGAGTAGGGCTGATTGTTGGAACCAGTGGTAAAATAAGTAAGTGAAGGGCATGGACTCAATCTGGTTTCCAGGAAGTTTTCAAAAAAATGAAGCTGGAGAGCAGGCACCAATTGGCTTTCACAGGGCATAGGAGAAAAACCCAGTAGGCCCCTGCAAAATCTCAGCCTTCTTTTTCCAAATCTAAACAGAGGGCTCAATCTCTTAAGAGAACAATTAAATTTTCAAACATTTCAGTGGAAACTAATAACTATTTTCTGGACACTGTTTTCTCTAAGTGAGTAGAAACTTTTACTAAAAAATGTTTTGTAATATTAACAATAATGGTAATAATTTGTAACATGACTGAACAGCAACCATATGTCAAGTTTGTCATAACTACTATGCACAGATTATCTCATTTATTCCTTACAGCAACTTTATGAGAATGCATTGTCATTCCCATTTTATAGATCAAGAAATTGAGGTTTAGAGAGTTTAAAGACATTGCATATGTCCGAGGTCATACAGATAATTAGTACCACAGTTGGCATTCCAATCTAGGTGCACTGAGGATGTGGGCCACATTGATAATCATTAGGCCTTATTTCAGACTGGGGTTCAGTGCAACCTGCGAAAAGGTGGGCTGTTGCGTTGGCAGAATACGCATCATATACATTAGTCAAGGATAGGTAGGAACTAGAGAAAAGTAGTTCACAAGGTACCTGGTGAACTTTGATGCTTGTCTCAATTTGATTAGTATTATTTTTCTTTTAAAAAAATTAGTATTATTGGTATTTAACCCTCATTTATTCCTAATTATTATTTTGTATTGTTTTGCTGCTAGAAATACAATTTGTACCCTTTTAGTGTTCTATAATTTTCATATTACAAGGCTATGAATATATATACACTGAGAATACAGATAATCTAAAAAAAGATGAGCCTGAAAATACACTCTCAGAAGCCTGTAAAACAAAACTAAAGAGGAACTTATTTATAGGACTGATTCAACATGTCGGATTTATCCACCTCCATACATTTTCATTTGGGCCATCTGTAATGCTATTTCTAGAATACTTAATTGCATTTTTTCAATTATAAAACTTAGGGGTACATTATTCAATTATGAAACATGGGATTGTAATAATCTCCTCAGTATATACCTAATTTATTTACTTTTTAACTTTATAGTGATATGTGGCCATATGTTGCAGATACCTTTAATCCTAAAAGCATTAGCTAGTGACTATTTTCTGTACTTGTATAATGTCAAACAGCTGGATAAAACTGAGAATTTCAGTCACTCTTTTGGAGTTCTTTTTAATTGAGGTCACAAATACTGGTATCTGGCCATGTCCAAGTGTGGTAGAAGTAATCAGCTGTACACCAGGATCCTTTCCCTCTTTTCTTGGGCGCAAAGCTTAAGCATGTTATCCAGCCTGCTTTGCAGTTAGGTAGGGACAAATGACTGAATTTCAGCTAATGGAAAGTGAGTGGAACAAACGTGTGCCATTTTAAGGCCTTAACCATAAAAGTCTCCCATATTCAGCACTCCATATTTTCCCCTTTCAGCTAAATAGGGTGGTGACCACAACCTCTACCCCAGAACAAACATAGAAGCCACTTGTTAAAGATGATGGAGGTATTGTTACCTGCATCTCTCATTGTTTGTGTGGAGCGGTGGAGAGCGACTTCCTCAATCCCACCTCCAACTTTTCCGCCTTTAAACTGCCCCACGAATAACAAAATGTCTTACTTTGCTCATTCTTTACACGTTAGAATTGATTTATTTTCACAGCCCAGGTGACCTACACTCTAGGTGAGTGAATTTTTTCAATTCTTGGATAATATTTTCATTTGGTTCATTTTCTTTCAAGGATTCAATTCCATATCAGTTTTTCACTCCCTTGAGGAACATCTCTGGGGACTGTGAGAATGTGCCTTGCAGACCTCTCCGCTTCAGGGAGAGGACTTAACCAAGGGCCCCAAACTGCTTTTGGAAATCCATCACCTCATTTGAGCTGAGGACGTGTCTGCCATAGCTGCTCACAAACAGTGAATAAGCATGGCAGGGATACTAAGGCCAATCTGTTCCTGGAGGACCCGAGCTATCTCCAACAGCTGACTTTGGCTTAAAGACACCACAAAGGCTTTGGCAAACTGAACCTTCCTGAGACCGCAGGGCAGTTTAGGATATGTCCCCTCTATTGCCATCTCTATCTTACCTTCATCCAGTATAAAACTTGCACGGTGATCTGATGGCTCTCCTAGACTTACTAGCTGCTCCAGGCTTAACTGGTTCCTTCTCTCTTTGCTTTCATGCAGTTATTCCTCCTAATATAGATACTAGGATATTTATTTATTTGTATGTAAACCTTGACATAGTCCCTTATTGGCAGCTGTTTCTCAGTGGGCTAAAAGTATTGCAGACCCCATCTATTAACAAACAGCATGTGCCATTTGCTACCTGGATATATTTATTAGTTTCCTAGGGCTGCTGTAACGAAATACAACACACTTGGTGGCTTAAATAATCAGAATGTATTGTCTCACAGTTTTAGAAGCTGAAAGTCCAAGATGAAGGTATTGGCAGGGTTGGATCGTTCTGAGGGTTGTGAGAGAGAATCTATTCCAAGTCTCCCAGCTTCTGGTGGTTGGGGGGCAATCTTTGGTGTTCTTTGGCTTACAGATGCATCACCCCAATCTGTGTCTTCTTCTTTATGTGACGTTCTCGCTGTGTGTGTCTGTGTCCAAATTCTTCTTTATATAAGGACACCAGTCATATTGGATTAAGGCTCATCCTAGTGATCTCACCTTGATTTGATTGTAAGGACCGTGTTTCACATGAGGTCACATTCAGAGGTGCTATGTGTTAGGACTACAGCATGTATTTTTTTGAGCGGGCGCAACTCAACCTATAACCAAACTATTAACCGGTCAATCACAAGATTATGTTTCCCATATGCTTAGAAATAGCAAATGACACACTCATGGAACCACCTTTCTTTTTGTAGCAGATGTCTTAACATGATAAAATCCATAGGTTATATTAGCAATGGATATAAAACATTATTCTTAAAAGTACTTTAAATCCTATGGGAACATGGTTAAACATAGTTCGCCAATCTGCTGAAATTATTATCCATGATACAATTTTCAATAGAAAATTATAGAATACAAATAAAATATCAACCCAAGAGGGAAAACCATGCAGATAAATTGCTGACGAAACACTGCGATGGTTAATTTTGTGTGTCAATTTGAGCCACAAGGTGCCTACATATCTCATCAAACTGGGTGTTTCTGTGAGGGTGTTAACAGAAGAGAGTAGCATTTGAATAAAACAGATGGCCCTCCCCAATGTGGGTGGGTATCAACCAATCCACTTAGGGCCCGAATAGAACAAAAAAGCAGAAGGTTAGACTCATTCTCCCTCTGCCTAACTGCTGGAGCTGAGCTATCAATCTTTTGCTTTGTGTGCTTTATTCTCAGGCCTTCAGACACTGACTGGATTCCACAGGATCAGCTTTCTGGTACTGAGGCCTTTAAACTACACAGCCCTGGCTTCCCTGGGTATCCAGCTTACGGAAGGCAGATCATGGGACTTCTCAGCTTCCATAATTACGTGAGTCATCACCTTATAATCAATTCCTTTTGATCTATCTGTCCCTCTATCTATCATCTAATCTATTGGTTTTGTTTCTCTGGAAAACCCTGACTAATACAGATGTTGGTAACAGGATTGGTTCTAGAGGAATAGAATTTTAAGGATGAGTTTTCTGAATTGGTTTTGGGATTCTGGAATTGTCTCTATAATCTTATTAGATTTAAATCTGCTAATGACCTTATTTCTAGTAGTAAAGAGAGCACTTGTAGTCCATGGTTGGAACTGGATGGAAAATATCTCTATTGGATACTCCTAGTCAATGACTTATGAAGCAAATTTCTGGGTGATTGTGCATGTGGTACTTTTAAATATTTTTGGAAAGCTAATTATTATAATGACATTGATTGATTGCTTGCTCCTAATGTTGCTGGATGAAGTGATGAAAGAAAAAGATGAGCTCAGGAATTCAAATTCCTAGCAAAAGTGCTGTATGTGTAATAGTAATGTGCTGTATGTACAACAATGATAATGATTTGTAACATGATTGAACAGCAACCATATGTCAAGTTTGTGATTACTACTATGCACAGATTATCTCATTTATTCCTTTATGAGAAGGCATTGCCATTCTCATCTGATAGATAACAAAAATGTGTGTGCTTCTGTTTGTGCCTTTAAGGAGACCCATATCTCTTGTAAACACAGGGCTGAGATTGCTGAAAATTAAAAGTACAATCTCATCTTTTGACTAGCTAAATTACAGTGCAAGTTGAACTCCCAGCCCTAAAGCTGTCTACTGTTAAAATGAAAATATTGACTGGGAAAGAATGGAATCCTATATATTGAAATGGAGACATGTAGGAAGATGCGATGAAGCTGGGGACATTGAGTCCCTAAAATTTGATGAGTCTTTTCTGCCAGTGGAAGAAGTCTCCACAGCTTGTGAAGTGGAAACAGTCTTCTCATCCCCAGTAGTAGCCGCCTTTCTACCCTCATCTAAGAAGATTAATTCTGCATTGCCTGGGGAAACTTAATGGTCTCACCAGAAGTAGTTTCTATGCAAGACAAGGCTGATTCTCTGCAGAACCCACACCTAACACCTCTTTTTGCTTCTAGACCTGTAACTAAACTCAAACCCAGCAGACCCCAAAGGTGAGGTAAAAAAAATGTGGCCCATTAGGAGGTGCACTATACTCCAAAAGAACTACTTGAATTTTCTAATTTATATAGACATAAACCTGGAGAATATGTGTGGGATGGATGCTAAGGGAATAGAACAATGGTGGAAGGAGCATAAAGTTGGACCAGTTCAATGTTGATATGGGCTCACTAAGGAAAGATTCTGCATTTAATGTTGCAGCTCAGGGAGTTAGAAAGAGCCCTAATTTTCTTGGTTGGTTGGCTGAAACATGGACCAAAAGATGGCCCACCATAAGCAAATTAGAAATGCCTGACCTGCCTTGATTTAATACAGAGACGCAAAGGCTTAGGAGGATTGTTATGTTAGAGTGGATTTGTCATCTAAAACATACTCACCCACCTAGGGAGGGTCCAGAAAACATTTTTCCCCGATACTGTGAGAAATAAATTTGTAGAAGGGGTCCCAGAATCCTTAAAGAGCTTTTTGCTTTCCATAGGCCAGACCTTATACAGCTGTCCCTTGGGATACATAGGGGATTTGTTCCAGAACTTCCTGTATATACTAATGTCTTGCATTCAGCCCTGTGGAGCTCCTAAGATATAAAAAGTTGGTCATCTAAATAGACGGGTTTTACTTTCCATGAATACCGTATTTTCAATTGCATCTGGTTGCTAATGTCAAATCTGTAGATAGTGGAGTGCAAAGTATATATTGAAAAAAAATCTGCATATAAGTGAACCCATACAATTCAAACCCATGTTGTTCAAGGGTCAACTGAAGTAGGAAATGGAGCCATTCAGTTTGGAAGCCTACATGCAATAGGAGTAATTATATTCTGGGAGTAATAAAAGTAATTGGATGTAAGTGGAGGCAGGCACTCAATGACCAAAGGCAAGGTGGGCATGGTTACTGTAATGGACAGCAAAGGCAAAGCAGCAATTGGATAGTCTGATTTATGCAGACCTATGGCATTGATTTATTGATTATGGTATTCCTACAATAATCAATTAGTCAAACAGATAGGAAGCCTACTAAAGTCTTACTTGATCTGTAGATGCAAAAAGTTCTAAGTCAAGTGAACAAAATTCTAACCCGAATCATGAAAACAGACTTCATACCTGACAGGCCACAGACTTCAGAAAAGAAAAAAATGTCATGACCCCTTAATGAGGTCTTGGGCCTGTTTACAGACTCAGAACCCCTTGAATGAAGGAGAGGCTAGGAACATATTAGGAAGGATTCTGATACAGTATCAAAAATTTATACTGTCAATCATTATCCTACCCTTCTCCACAGGCACGTATGGTATTTTACAAAGGTAACTGTGTACTGAAGAAGAGGAAATAATCAAACCTTTCAGGACATCCCAGACACTGGCTTTTAACTGACACCAATTCCAGGAGACCCAAAACATCACTGTGGCCTATCAATCAGAATAGGAGTTTAGGAAGGTCAGGTGGTCAGTGAAGTTTTAGTTCAGGTTTATTGCACAGTGGGCCCAGAGGGTCTGTCAATCCATTCTGTGTTTATTTCTTCAGTTCCAGAAGGCAAAATTGGAATAGATATATTCAGCAGCTGGCAGTATCCCCACATTGGTTTCCTGACCTGTGGAGTGAGGGCTATTATGGTGGGAAAGGCTAAGTGGAAATCAATAAAAAATCCCTCTACCTACAAAAATAGTAAACAAAAAAGCAATACCACATTCCTGGATGGATTACAGAAATTAGTGCCACCAAAATTTACTTGAAAGATGCAGGGGTGATGATCCTCACCACATCTCCATTCAACTCTACTATTTGATCTGTGCAAAAGCCAGATGGGTCTTGGAGAATGAAAATACAGGCTTAACCAGGCAGTGAATATAATTGCAGCTGTTCTATCAGATATGGTTTCTTTGCTTAAACAAATTAACACATATCTGTTATGCAGCTATGGACCTGGCAAATGTTTTTTTCTTGACACCTGTTTGTAAAGATCACCAGAAGCAGTTTGATTTCAGTCGGCAAGGCCAGCGATACACTTCTGCTCTCCTACCTCTGAGGTATATTGACTTTCCAGCCCTATGTCATAATTCAGTTTGCAGGGATCTTGCTCTCGTTTTCCTTCAAAAATATATCATACTAGTTCATTATATTGATGGCATTATGCTGATTGGACTTACTGAGCAACACATAACAACTATTCTAGTCTTACTGGTAAGAGATTTGCTTATCGGAGAGTGGGAAATATATGTAACAAAAATTCGGAGGCCTTCTACTTCAGGGAAATTTCTATGGGTCCAGTGGTGTGGGAAATGTCAAGATATTTATTCTATGGTCAAGAATAGGTTATTGCATTTGGCCCCTCCTGCAACCAAAACAGAGGCACAGTGGCTAGTGGGTCTATTTGGATTTTGGATGCAACGTATTTCTCATTTGGGTGTGTTACTCTGGCCCATTTACTGAGTAACCTGACAAGTTTCTAGTTTTGAGTAAAGGCCTAGAATAGGAAAAGACTCTGTAACAAGTCCAGTCTGCTGTACAAGCTGCTCTGTCACTTGAGTCATATGATCCAGCAGATCCAATGATGTTTAAAGTATCAGTGAAAGATAGAAATGCTATTTGAAGACTTTGGAAGGCTCTGATAGGATTTGGAGCAAAGCCCTGACACCTTCCCCAGATAGCTACTCTTCTTTTGAGAAACAGTCCTTGACCTCCTACTGGTCCTTAATAGAGAATAAGTGCTTAACCATGGGCCACCAGGTTATGCAACCTGAGTTGCTCTTTATGAACTGGGTATTATCTGACTCACCAAGCCATGAAGTTGAACATGCACAGCCACATTCCATCCTCAAACAAAAGTGATATATATGTGATCAGTTCTAAGCAGGCAAAAGTTACATATAGAAATGACTGTCTTAGTCCATTTGTGTTGCTGTAAAGAAATACCTAAAGCTGGGTAAATTATGAAGAAAAGCTGCAAATTATTCAAGAAGCATGGCACCAGGGTCTGCATCTAGTGAGGGCTTCAGGCTGCTTCCACTCATGGTGGAAAGAGTAAGAGAACCAAGCATGTGCAGAACCAAGCATGAAAAGAGAGGAAGCAGGAGAGAAAAACTAAGGAAGCCAGTCTTTTTAACAACCTGATCTCTCAGAAACTAAGAGTGAAAACTTACTCATGAACATGAGAACAGCACCAAGCCATTCATGAGGGATAAGCTCCTATGACCCAGATACCTCCCATTAGGCCCCACCTCCAATATTAGGGATCAAATTTCACCATGAGATTTTGGGAGACAATCATCCAGCTTGCAGCAATGGCCTAAATGTCCATGGTCTCCACTCTGGTTCCAATGTTTTCTATTTCTCAGCCTGCACCTACGGCCTCATGAGGAGTACTCTACCATCAGGTGAGTAAAGAATAGAAGACTTTGGCCTGGTTTACAGTTGGTTCTGCATGATATGCAGTTACCACTCAAAAGTGGACAACTATAGCCCTGCAGCCCCTGTGTGGGACATCCCTGATGGACTGGAGTGAAGGGAAATCCTTCCAATGGGCAAAAATTCAAATGGTGTACCTAGTTGTTTACTTTGCTTGAAAAGAGAAAAAGCCAGATATTCTATCATATACTGATCAATAAACTGCAGCCAGTGGTTTGGCTGGATGACCAGGGACTTGAAAGAAATATGATTGGGAAATTGATAATGGGGACATTTGAGGAAGAGTTACGTGGGCAAAAAAAATGTGAATATATTTCTATTCCATATAAGTGCTCACCAAGGGGTGATCTCAGCAGAGAAAGAGTTTAATAATCAAGTGATTAAAATGACTCTTTCTGAGGAAACCAGTCAACCTCTTTAGCCACATTGCCATTGCTCAATGGGTTCATGAACAAAGTGGTCATGGTGGAAGGGATGGCGGATATGCATGTGCTCAGCAACATGGACTTTCACTTAACAAGGCTGACAGTGATGAGTGTCCAATCCAGCAACAGAGAACAACACTGAGTCCTTTGCATGGCATGAGTCTTGTAGGTGATCGACTAGCTATCTTCTGACAATTTAATTACATTGGATTTCTTCTGTCATAGAAGGGTAATATTTTGTTCTTACTGAAATAGACACTTATTCTGATTAGAGATTTCCCTTCCCTGCACAAAATTCTTATGCCCAAATTCCCAACTGTGTGCCACAATCAGGCCACTGAACTCTAGCCTGGGAGACAAAGAAAGATTCTAACAAAGAAGAGAGAAGAGAAGAGAAAAGAGAAAAAAGAGAGAAGAGATGAGATGAGATGAGAAGAGAAGAGAAGAGAAGAGAAGAGAAGAGAAGAGAAGAGAAGA
>NC_045436.1:75415600-75506158 GCF_002776525.5 Piliocolobus tephrosceles | reverse complement strand
GAGAAGAGAAGAGAAGAGAAGAGAAGAGAAGAGAAGAGAAGAGAAGAACTGGCTATGAAGACTGAATACATGTAGGGTTAAGGAAGAAAATACTCTTCTCAGCACCACATCACACTTATTCTAAAATTGACCACATATTGGAAGTAAAACACTCCTCAGCAAATACAAAAGAATGGAAATCATAACAAACAGTCTCTCAGACCACAGTGCAATCAAATTAGAACTCAGGATTAAGAAACTCACTCAAAACCACACAACTACAAGGAATTGGAACAACCTGCTCCTGAATGACTACTGGGTAAATAACAAAATGAAGGCAGAAATAAATAAGTTCTTTGAAACCAAAGAACTTCTTTGTACATTGTGTACAAAGACACAATGTACAAGAATGTCTGGGACACAGCCAAAGCAGTGTCTAGAGGGAAATTTATAGCACTAAATGCCCACAGGGGAAGTGGGAAAGATCTAAAATCGACACCCTAACATCACAATTAAAAGAACTGGAGAAGCAAGAGCAAACACATTCAAAAGCTAGTAGAAGGCAAGAAATAACTAAGATCAGAGCAGAATTGAAGGAGATGGAGACATGAAAACCCTTCAAAAAATCAATCCAGGAGGTGGTTTTTTGAAAATTTAACAAAATAGATAGACCACTAGCCAGACTAATAAAGAAGAAAAGAGAGAATAATCAAATAGACACAATAAAAAATGATAAAGGGGATATCACCACTGATACCACAGAAATACAAGCTACCATCAGAGAATAATGTAAACACCTCTACGTAAATAAACTAGAAAATCTAGAAGAAATGGATAAATTCCTGGACACATACACTCTCCCAAGACTAAACCAGGAAGAAGTTGAATCCCTGAAGAGACCAACAACAAGTTCTGAAATTGAGGCAGTAATTAATAGCCTACCACCCAAAAAAGGCCCAGGACCAGACAGATTCACAGCCAAATTCTACCACAGGTACAAAAAGGAGCTGGTACCATTCCTTCTAAAACTATTCCAAACAATAGAAAAAGAGGGAATCCTCCCTAACTTATTTTATGAGGCCATCATCATCCTGACACGAAACCTGGCAAAGACACAACAAGAAAAGAATATTTCAGGCCAATATCCCTGATGAACATTGATGCAAAAATCCTCAATAAAATACTGGCAAACCAAATCCAGCAGCACATCAAAAAGCTTATCCACCACAATCAAGTTGGCTTCATCCTGGGATGCAAGCCTGGTTCAAGATATGCAAATAAATAAATATAATCCATCCCATAAACAGAACCAATGACAAAAAGCACATTATTATCTCAATAGATGCAGAAAAGGCCATTGATAAAATTCAACAGCCCTCCATGCTAAAAACTCTAAATAAACTAGGTATTGATGGAATGTATCTCAAAATAATAAGAGCTATTTGTCACAAATCCGCAGGCAATATCATACAGAATGTGCAAAAACTGGAAGCATTCCCTTTGAAACCTGGCACAAGAAAAGGATGTCCTCTCTCACCACTCTTACTCAACATAGTATTGGAAGCTCTGGCCAGGACAATCAGGCAATAGAAAGAAATAAAGCATATTCAAATAGGAAGAGAGAAAGTCAAATTGTCTCTATTTCTAGATGACATGATTGTATATTTAGAAAACCCCATCATCTCAGCCCCAAATCTCCTTACACTGATAAGCAACTTCAGCAAAGTCTCCGGATACAAAATCAATGTGCAGAAATCACAAGCATTCCTATACACCAATAATAGACAAACAGCCAAATCATGAGTGAACTCCCATTCACTTTAACTACAAAGAGATTAAAATACCTAGGAATACAGTTTACACAGGATGTGAAGGGCCTCTTCAAGGAGAACTACAAACCACTGTTCAAGGAAATAAGAGAGAACACAAACAAATGGAAAAACATTCCATGCTCATGAATAGGAAGAATCAATATCATGAAAATAGTCATAGTGCCCAAAGTAATTTATAGATTCAATACCTTCTCCATCAACCTACCACTGACTTTCAGGTTTAGAAAAAACTACTTTAAATTTCATATGGAACCCAAAAAGAGCCCATATAGCCTAGACAGTCCTAAGCAAAAAGAACAATGCTGGAGGCATCACACTACCTGACTTCAAGGCTACCCTAACAAAAACAGCATGGTACTGGTACCCAACAGATATATAGACCAATGGAACAGAACAGAGGCCCCAGAAATAACACCACACATCTACAACCATCTGATCTTTGATAAACCTGACAAAAGCAAGCAATTGGGAAAGGATTTCCTATTTAATAAATGGTGTTGAGAAAACTGCCTAGCCACATGCAGAAAACTGAAACTGGACCCCTTCCTTACATTTTATACAAAAATTAACTCAAGATGAATTAAAGACTTAAATGTAAGACCTAAAACCATAAAAATCCTAGAAGAAAACCTAGGCAATACCATTCAGGACATAGGCATAGGAAAGGACTTCATGACTAAAACACCAAAAGCAATGGCAACAAAAGCCAAAATAGACAAATGGGATCTAATTAAACTAAAGAGCTTCTGCACAGCAAAAGAAACTACCATCAGAGTGAACAGGCAACACACAGAATGGGAGAAAAGTTTTGCAATCTGTCCATCTGACAAAAGGCTAATATCCAGAATCTACAAGGAACTTAAACAAATTTACAAGAAAGAAAAAAAACAACACATCGAAAAATGGGTGAAGGATACGAACAAACACTTCTCAAAAGAAGACATTGATGTGACCAACAAACATGAAAAAAAGCTCATCATCACTGGTGATTAAAGAAATGCAAATCAAAACCACAATGAAGTATCCTCTCACACCAATTAGAATGGTGATCATTAAAAAGTCAGGAAACAACAGGTGCTGGAGAGGATGTGGAGAAATACAAATGCTTTTAAACTGTTGATGGGAGTGTAAATTATTTCAACCATTGTGGAAGACAGTGTGGCAATTCCTCAAGAATCTAGAACCAGAAATATCATTTGACCCAGCAATCCCATTACTGGGTATATACCCAAAGGATTATAAATTGTTCTGCTATAAAGACGCGTGCACCGTATGTTTATTGCGGCACTATTCACAATAGCAAAGACTTGGAAGCAACCCAAATGTCCATGAATGATAGACTGGATTAAGAAAATGTGGCACATATACACTGTGGCATACTATGCAGCCATAAAAAAGGATAAGTTTATGTCTTTTGCAGGGACATGGATAAAGCTGGAAACCATCATTCTCAACAAACTAACACAAGAACAGAAAACCAAACACTGCGTGTTCTCACTCATAAGTGGGAGTTGAACAATGAGAACACAGGGACACGGGGAGGGGAACATCACACACACTGGGGCCTGTCGGTGGGGTGAGGGGCTAAGAGAGGGATAGCATTAGGAGAAATACCTAATGTAGATGACAGATTGATGGGTCCAGCAAACTACCATGGCACGTGTATACCTATGTCATAAATCTGCATGTTCTGCACGTATATCCCAGAACTTAAAGTATGATAAAAATAAAAATAAAAAACAAAGTTAACTTTGGAGTTCTAATTTGGGCAAATGAGCACATTGTAAAGCATGTAGTATAACAGGAAAGAAAAACAGTTCTTACTCATCTACAACATCAGGTTTATTGAAAATAAAAATGTATTTCCTATTTGTTATTAAATTTATCACAAAAGTTGTTTTATTATTGTCACTAGAATAGGGAAGGATTTAATAGGTTTTTACTGTTGTGTGTGTGTGTACCTAAGGAGAAAAGTCTTTTGTGTAAAGAATAGCAAAATTACTAACAGATCTTAGAGGCCTTTGTATTGTTTACACAAATCCTCAACGCTAATTTGACATAGATGATTTCATAAGCATGCTCTCTTCAGAATATGTCCCAATGTACATCAGAGTACTTCCTATGCATAGCCAGAAGTAAATTTTCAATCATTTGCTAATTTCTCTCTTGCTGTATTTTCTTTTAGAAAAGATAAACACTTTTTCTGATAAACAAAATGTTTTGAAGCGAATAGCTAATTTTTAAAATCCAGAATCTCCACTAGCATATTCAGACTAGCTCAAGATTGATTTTTAAAGAGCAAGCACTTTTAAGTCTATGAGAGAAGGAAAGGGGAGGTGAGTGGAGGGTAGGGAGAGACAGAAAGAAAAGAAGGAAGGAACGAAGGAAAGAAGGAAGAAAGGGACAGAGGGAGGAAGGGAAGGAGAAAGAAACAGGTAGAGGGTATATATCAGAATAAATATAACCTTTTACTCTGAGGAACACTTTAAAATACACACAATATGCCATGTGGTGAGGGCCTATTATTCCATAATATTTAAGCAGAAGGACTTAAACATGTAATGTATTGCTTTCTGCCTACAAAAAGTTCAGCCAAAAACTGATAATTACATGGGGAAATAAAATATTCTTGGTGGGGGGAAGACAAACTTCAAATTCCACCATACAGAGAAAGAGATTGAGTACACTGTGAATGTTAAATTAATCTGGAATGAAAGCATCATAGATCTCTTAAAAACACTAAGTACTTAGTACAGGTAAAATAGTAAATTTTTTTACAGAGAATACTTCTGTAGCAGTCCAAGTGGTGCTTATGGTAACTTAGAGCTAAAATGACATTTCCTCAGCTATTATGAATTGCATCTCTATGACAAAAATGTGTTCCTTTAAAGACTGAGCTGGTAGAGTTTCCAATGTGTATAATAACATAAGTTTTCTATACTGGAGAGAAAAAGTGCCTCGGCTTATATGAAAATCCTCCCTTCACTGCATCCTAAACTTGAAAAAGATAAACCAATAAGCTTTAAAAATAAATTAAAATGCCATAAAATAACAGCTCATAAATAAAGGCTACCCTATTGCTCCTAGCACCCGAGAACGATTCTAAGTTGCTATGTTTCCTGTTCTATGCAAAGTAAGAAGAATGGATATTCCAATCCTTCTAAGTACACTGTCTTTGTGGGGAAGGATATGTTTAAATAAATATGTTTGTTCTGATTGAGTTAATACAAATAAGGTGTGTTGCTGTAGCAGGAGTTGGCTACACACATACAGGGGTAATTTACAAAGATAATAGAGCATAGGACATAACACATGCTCAAGAGTCACACTACTCCCATCCAAATCTAGGCTCTACCATTTACTAAAAATTGTTGCTCAAAATCCTCATGCCCCAGTTTCCTCATCTTGAAGAAGGAAGTGATAAAAGTTACCTATCTCAAAGTATTTCTGGAAGTATTAAAACGTGTATTTCTCATCAGGATTTCTCAACTCCAGTGCTATTGGCGTTGGGGGCTAGAAAATTCTTTTTTGCAGGGGGCTGTCATGTGCATCATAAAATATTTAGCAACATTCCTGAACCCTTACTAGATGCCAGCAGCATCCCCACAGAGGTGTGACAACCCGCAAAAGATTCAGATTTTGCCAAATGTCCCCTGGGGGTCAAAGTCCCCCCAGTTGAGAACTATTCATACACAGAAAGTGCTTACGGATATGGACATAATAAGGATGCGATAAATACTAACTAATAATGACAGGATTCCTACTTGATACTTTCAGAAAGCACTCCATCTTATGAGAAGAAATAAAAGTCACAGGTATCTTCCAGAGAAAACTATAATTCAATACCCCCCACACCCATTCCCCCACTTGCTGCACAAAAAGAAACACTATAAAGAATATTTTATCAGCATTCAATACACTTTTCTACTTCTAAAATACACACACACACACACACACACACACACACATATCCTTGTTTTCATAAAGGCTATTTCTTAGCTTTCTTTTTCTCACTTCTAAATAAGTTCTCGAATTCATCTTTGTTTATCCATCATTGAAAGACTGGTATTGACTTAGTGCCTACTGTTACCCCTTCTGAAGCTCCATTCCCTTTCTCTGGAAATTCTCATCAATGTTGACTCCTTCCCAATGAGTTGTTGGCTTAAACTTCTCAGTCAGACCACTCACCTCCATTCCAGATTAATATTTCGAATTGAGTAGATCAAAAGAACAACCAACTGAAAATGCACTCGTATTTCAGTTGTACCCTAGTCTCTAGGCTTCTGAAGTTTATGTTTGGTATTTAATATTCAAGGGAAGTTATTTGAACCCACATGCCACACAATGATAGATAGCCAAATTCCCTCCTCATTATGTTTAAAATTTCTTCTAAGTGAGAAAGGTACATACACTCTCTAGGCAGTCATTTCTTGTTTACAATTCCATTTCCCCATCCAGTTCTCTTTTCATCTTGCTTCTGTCTACTCTTCTAAATCTCTTTTGTTTAAAGAATGAACAAAATGTTGCTTTTGTGAAGTAGCAAGAAGCATAATCCTGTTGTTTTTAAGACTCTTTTACCAAAGACTTGAGGATAACAAAATGAAAATAAAGCAAAAACACAAAATCATTAAAAGCTGCATAATAGCTGCTCTTTCCAAGGTTTATAAGCCACCCCTTCCATTGAAAAAGTCTGGTGCTTACTGTCTCTCTTCACATTGTTACCAGGTTTCTGTTCTTCCCTCTCAGACTGTTTTCTTTCCAATTATTTCATCCCTCACTCACCCTGGCTAGAACATAGAAGTCAACTTTGGTTTTCTACCTCTCATTTTCTATCACAAAATTCCGTAAAATCTACCTTTCCAAAATTAAATTTTTGCCTCTGCTTTTCCCTTTGTATTCCCAATGAATTAATTTGAATCCACTTACTCAAATTATTATAATTTCCTATTTCTGTCCATTTATATGAGATGTCCAATAGGCAGATATATATGGAAAAAGTTATATTGGGGTGGGAGGAAAGGGAGATAGGGTGAAGATGGCTAACGGGTACAAGATATGTTTTTGAAGTGATGAAAATATGCAAAAATTAGATTGTGGTGATGGTTGCATAACTCTGAATACACTAAAATCTTTTAATTTTACCCTCTATAATGGTGAATTATATCTCAATAAAGCTAATTAAATAAAACCCAAGGGATAAAAAAAAAGGTAGTCTGAGGTTTCACACTACTTGCAAGCAAACCAGTTAGCCTGCCACAGACTCAAGGATGATGGCAAAAGATACAGCATTCCTGGGTCAGAGACAAAGGACCTTATTACTCATAGCACGGCAAAAACCATGAACATCATCACATGTGCCTCAGTTCCCCTTGCTCCTAAGTTTCATGGGGTGACACAAACAGACCTGGATGGATATATGCAAATGTTAGGTTACAGTACATAAATGGAATCCCAAGCTTCAGAAATCTCAACCTTTTATAATGGACACTAACCCTGCCTCCTTTGTTCCTTGCTCCAGTGAAAGACATAATCTCTATCTCCCAAGACTGTAAGCAAACCTGCCCTTTGCTCTGGAGGAAGATACTGTAGTTTCCAAGGCTATTTTGCTGTAAAAACATACTTGAAAAGATGGTCCAAAATGAGGGGCAATCAGTGCCTCATTCATTTAGACATGTAGAAACATGAGAGATCCATGAAAAATTGTTCCCAAATAGATGGTAACTCAAAAATTTTCCATAGCAAGAGAGAATATTAAAAATCAAATCTGGAGTGAGACCCAAAACAAAAGCCCAAGACAGTCTTATATTTATCATTATACTGATACATACGGCAGATGGAAAGTGGAGTATAAAATATGGGGAAGGATGAAGTGAAGAACTGTGAAAATCAAGACAGGAGAATAGATAGAGTATTGGGCAGATAACATGGAGTGGTTCTGGATATTTAGTTGATTGTTATTCTTTATAAGATCTGCTGTATTCTCTAGGAAGTTTTAGGAAAGCTGTCAGGATACGGCCTCAAAATGTACTGTACAGTGGTCTAACTAGCTACTCAGGCTGCAGTCACACGTCTCCTAGTTTTTGTTTTTGTTTTTGAGGCTGGAGTGCAGTGGTCTGATCATAGCTGACTGCAAACTCAAACTCCTGGGCTCAAAGAGTCTTCATGCCTCAGCCTGTTAAGTAGCTAGGACTATAGGCATGCACCATCAAGCCCAGCTAATTTTTTATTTTTTGTAGAGATGAGGTCTCACTATGTTGCACAGGCTGACCCTGAACTCCTGGCCTCATGCAATCCTCCCTCCTCAGCCTTCCCCAGTAATGGGATTACAGTCATAAGCCCCAGTGCTCAGCCTCTCATAGTTTTAAAATATGGCTCTACTACTATCACTCCCTTTAACATAAAGTTCACACTTCTTATAACCCTTGTACTCTTTCTTTAATAAGGGAGCATCTTCCTAAAATAAAGGCAGTCCTTCATATCAAAAATCCACCACTCACTGATGCATGGAGGAAATTTATATTTAGCATCAAGTTTGTTGTCCATATATTGCAATATTTTCTGATCTTTTACATTGATACCCTGTCTAGGAAACCTAGCCAACATTCAACTAATGAATAAAGATTACAGAAACAGAACTGAATTAATTAAAATTCCATTGTTCCACTTTCTTTGAGCATACAAATGTGGCCCCTTCTTGGTCAGTCTGTCAAGACAAAAGAATATTAAGGACCAAAGCAGTAAAATGGTGGAGGAAGTAAAATATATTTAGTTTCAATTTGTGCCTTTATTCAAAAATTACAGTTTCCTTGTCATTTCAATGGGTAGAATGTTTTAAGGCTAATTTACCCTATCTGCAGCAATCATTCCTGGTTTTCTCTTCCAGCTGTAATCCAGGCCTAAATCACTTTATCATATCACAATTCCTTTTAATGTAATTGCTTCATTCCCTTTATATTATAGCCTAAAAGCTCTCTTTTACAAAGCTACCTAATGATTGAATTAAGTCCCTGTTTAACCAGATGTATCCATTTTTGAATGGCTTAATTCTATCTTCATGAAAGAGAAAGTAATATTTTTCACAGAATAAAACTGAAAGTCTGAAAATCTGGCCACAACCAATGAAAGCAGAAATAAAATTAGCCAAGAAGAATGTGTTCTCTCATTTAATTAAATTTTAATCCTTTGAATTCCCTGATAGTAATTTGGATCTCTTTCACAACGTTGACTGTAGAGAAAACATTCTTCACTTCCATGAACCAAAGGCCTGAGAAGGTTGTTTATTCATTAGATTTTGTGGGGTTTTTTTCCCCTTTTCTTTCCTTTTTTTTGAGACAGAATTTCTCTCTTGTTGCCGAGGCTGGAAAGCAGTGACACGATCTCAGCACACTGCAACTTCCGCCTCCCGAGTTCAAGCGCTTCTCCTGCCTCAGCCTCTCGAGTAGCAGGATTACAGGCATCCACCACCATGCCCAGCTAATATTTTGTATTTTTAGTAGAGACGGGGTTTCACCATGTTGGCCAGGCTGGTCTTGAACTCTTGACCTCAGGTGATCCACCTGCCTTGGCCTCCCAAAGTGGTGGTATTACAGGCATGAGCCACCACACTGGCCTTTTTTTTTTTTTTTTTTTTTAGTTCCTGAGGGTAATTTCTAAACATGTTTTATATTCTATTTCACCATTCTCCACATATTGGACATCCCAGTCCCCCTGAATATACGTTAGAAAAGACAGTACAATAAATACCACCTGCGTGTGATATTATTTTCATGTAATGGGTAATCACCATGCATCACCAAATATCTTCTAATATGCAGAGGTAACAGAATTCAAAATTACATATCCCTGTCTTTAAGAATCCCTGTCTTTAAGAATCTGAATGTGAATACAATTTTGGTCCTGCCTATTAGATTCATATGATAAATATATGAGACCTTAATTTGCATTAACAAGAAGATAGAGGCAGAATATGATGTGCCTGCTTTGCTAGCATAGATTGTGGTTAGAAATTTGAGGTTCCTGAATCATTGGTTGCTCCTTAATTCAATGAGGAGCTTCCAATTTCACCAGGTTTTTGCTGATTGGATGAAAGAGTTAAGGCAACAAGGTCCTGGAGATGACAGATCCATTACATACTTCTGCTTCTAAATGTACTGAACATGGTAGAAGCACTGACAACTTTGGTGGCTTAATTCTGTGATATGATTTTGAAAGTTAATCATGGAATTATCACAGCTGCACTTCTTTGTTCTTTCCTGATATTATGTAAAGTCACAGGCACCCATGAAGCTGACTGAGGTAAATAAAAGCATTTTAAAAAATCAGTTATCATTAAAGAAATTTCATTATATGCAGAAATTTAAGAATCATAAAATAAATAAGTAGAAGTGCATCAATTCAAAAAGCAGCCTATGGAATGGGAGAAAATATTTGAAACCATATACCCAATAAGAGGTTAGTATCCAACGTGCGTAAGAAATTCATACAGCTGAATAGCAAAAACCCAGTCCAATTAAAAATGAACAAAAGACCTGAATAGACAATTTTATAAAGAAGACGTACAAAAGGCCAAGAGTTGTATGAAAACATGCTCAACGTCACTAATAATCAGGGAAATGTAAATTAAAACCACAATGAGATAGCACCTGACACCTGTTGGGATAGGTATTATCAAGAAGTAAAAAGGTAACAAGTGTTACTAAAGATGTGGAGAAAAGGGAACCATTATACATTGTTGGTGGGATTGTAAATTAGTACCGCCATTATGGAAAACTATAGAGATTCCTCAAAAACTTAAAAATAGAACTGCCTTATGATCCAGAAATCCCACTACAGGATATATATCCAAAAGAAATGAAATCACAGTCTTGAAGAGACATCTGCACTCACATGTTCATTGTGGCATCATTCATCCTAGCTAAGATATGGAAACAATGTAAATATCCATCAGTAGGTGAATGGACAAAGATGTGATACATAAAGGCAATGCAATATCAGCCTTAAAAAAGAAATAAATCCTGCCATTTGTGACAACATGTGAGGACATTATGCTAGGTGAAATAAGTCAGTCATAGAGTGACAAATACCGTGTGATCTCACTTATGGATAGAATTTATAAAGTTGAACTCAGAGAAACCAAGAGTAGAAAGGTGGTTAACAGATGTCGAGGGGTGGGGGGAAAGGGGGTGATGTTCATCAAAGGAGACTAACATAGAGCATGGTGACTATACTTAATAATATTAGATACTTGAAATTTACTAAGCCAGTAGATTATAAATATTCTCATCAAAGGTAACTTTATAAGGTGATGAATATGTTAATTAGCTTGATTGTGATAATCATCTCACAATATATAAAACATATAGCAAAACATCACAGTGTATACCTTAAATATAAAAATAAGTAAAGTACACAAATGTAGTGAGAAATAAACTATAAGGCAAAACACATTTGAAAAGGGACATTTTTATTATATTAAATCCAAATCCTTCTCGAATTAATTTTAAAAATTGAACAAAACCCTCTTTAGATAAAAGTCTGTACGTTTACTATATTTCAAAAAATATCTCTTTCTTATCCTAGAATAAATTCTTCCAGCTTCAAAATATATACAATAAAAAAATTATTACAAATAGTGTCATCAAGTAAAAATACTATTATTGAAATTTTGGAAAGTTTCCTTCTATGTGTTCTTTATTTAAAAATACCTGTTTTATGTAGTTTTGATTTTATTATAGAAACTATTTCATAAACCACCTTTTTCATAAAACCGTAAGAATTTCTCCTATCATTTAAACTCTTCAAAAAATTACACTTAATTTCTGCATAGTATTTTATAAAAGGGAACACTTCTTTCCACTTAGACTATTTTATACAATAGGTGGAGCAATTTTCCAAAACACTCATGTCATTTTGAAACATTCCTTACTCTTCCCCACGGAGATGGAACCAATTACCAGGCTTGCTCCCTCATTCATTCATGTCTTCCTTCTTTCAGTCAACAAGTATACTTTAAGGACCTGTAACAAGTCAAGAACTGTTTCAAAGCTGAGGAGAAAGTAATGAAAACAGAAAAACATCTTAACCTCATATTGCTGGCATTTGAGGTGGATTTAGGGTAGCAAGATGAAATATACCAAATAGGCAAGTAAAATATGATAGGATGGATGATGTCAAGTTCTAAGGAGACAAATAAAGCAGGCTAGGAGGATGAGACTCCCCAGAATTGCTATTTCAGATAGGGCTTTTAGATCAGTTTCCTAGGGCTGCCATAACAAAGTGACACAAATTGCATGTTTTAAAACAAATTTATTGTCCGACAGTTCTGGAGGCCAGGATCTGAAATCAAGATGTCAGCAGGACCATGTTCCCTCTAAAACCTCTAAGAAAATTCTTCCTTACCTCATCCTCGCTTCTGGTGGTTTGCTAGCAATCTTTGATATTCCTTGGCTTGCAACAGCATAATTTCACTTTCATTGTCCCATGCATAGTGCTATCTCTGTGTGTCTGTATTCATATGGTCAATTTCTTACAAGGGCCAATCATATTGACATAGGGACCCACCCTAATCCAGTACAACCTCATTGTAACTAATTATACCTGCAGTTATCCTTTCCCAGATAAGAATACATTCTGAGCTGTTGAGGATTAGGACTTCAATATATCTTTTTTTGGGCAAACAGAGTTCAACCCATAGCAGCTGCCAGGAGAGCTCTTATGAGAAAAAAAAAAAAAAAAAACCTTTTAAGTAATGGCCCCAACAAACGTGATAAGATGAGTCATAGGGATATATTGAGAAAGAAGTTTCCAGGCAGAGAAAATAGGAAATGGGAAAGTCCTCCAGCAAAACTATTTCTGGTAATGTGCAAAAAACAATGTAGGCTAGAATGACTAAAGCAGAATAAGAAAGAAAGAGAGTGGTAGGTCACTGGGTCAAGAACTAGGGCCCAGATGGCCTGTCTTGTAGGCTATGGTAAGAACTTCAGTTTTTACCATCATTTGGAAAAAAAGTCATATTCACAGATGAACAACACAATCTGACTTAGTTTCTAACAGAGTCACTGTGTTGTTATTAGATTGAATAGTCCAAGGAGGAATGAAAGAAACCCAGTTGGGAAGTAATAGTAAAATGCCCAGATGAGAGATGATTGTGTGGGAACCAGGATATTAGCAGAGGAGCTGGCGAGGGGTGATTAGATTCTGAATGTGTGCAGGTAGTAAAATCTATTAGAAAGGGGTGCATTAATGATGCTGAAGAGACACATCCTAGAGTAGAGGAGAAGATGGCATTCAGTACACAAGTTCAAGGATCGGTCTTTGCTAAGAGCATGGCTGTTGGATGATTACCATTGCCCACATTCTCAAGTGGATAAAGGTGATCAATCAAGATTCAGAGGGCAGATTTTGGTCCTTTTCTTCTTCCCTCATGTCTTAGTCTGCTCAGGCTGCCACATCAAATACCACAGACTAGATGAAATAAACACAAAACATCCATTTCTTACAGTTTTGCAGACTGGAAATCCAATAGCAAGGTGTTACTGAGGTTGATTTCATTCTGAGACCTTTTCTCTTGGCTTTTAGGCAGCTGCCATCTCACCATGTGTTCATGCGACTTCTTATTTGTGTGCAAGCAACAAAAGAACTCTCTGGAGTCACTTCTTAGAAGGACACTAATCCTATCAGGTCAGGGCCCCACCCTTATGGCATCATTTAACATTAATTGTTTCCTTAGAGGCTCAATGTCCAAATGTAGCTATACTGAAGATTAGGGATTTAATGTATGAATTGCAAGGGATATAAACATTCAGTCCATAACACCTCTCAATCCAGATTCTTAAGAAATAGTGATCTGAATTAGTACATCTGCCCTTCAGAGTCAGTCTTCCACGTAAGAGAAAGAAGTTTCTAGTCTAGCCTTTTTGGCTGTCATATAAAGTTAAACTGAATTTTATCAGTTATACAGGTGATATTTAGTTTTATATAGGCTGACATTTTAGCTTTGATATATTCCGTTGAGTGGATATACCATATTAACTATCTCTCTGTTATTGAAAATGTTTTTTCTAATCTTTATTCATTAATCAAAAGGGTTGTATAACTTTTCTTACACATATCTTACACATGTCCTGTTAAATTTAGTTCACAGTGGTGGCTTATGCCTGTAATAGAGGCTGAGGTGGGAGAATCACATAAGGCCAGGAGTTTGAGACCAGCCTGGGAAACATACTGAAACCACATCTCCAAAAGAAAATTAAAAATTAGACAGATGTGGTAGCATACATTGTAGTCCCAGCTACTTAGTAAGCTGATGTGGGAGGATAGCTTGAGCCCAGAAGATCAAGGCTGCAGTGAGCCATCACCATGCCACTGTAATCCAGCCTGGACAACAAAGTGAGACCCTATCTCAAAAAAATACTTACTAAATTTTCCTTTTGTGTGTATTTCCTTTAATTAGAACACTTTTATAAGTATATATTAATATAGTCTATAAATAATATTTTTGTCATTCCCAAAATTATCGTTTCCATTCCTACCTCGAGTTTAACTGCGTATTACAAAACTTATCCAAAAAATATGTTAACAAGTAATGGTGTTATCGTCATCATTATATGTTTCTAATTTTATTGGGAATGTCTTTCAAGTTGTACTGCCAAACATAACATTAACTGTTTGCTTAAAGCAAATACCATTTATGATATTAGCATAGAATCCTATTTATGGGTTTATTTTTAATAGAATACTTGGGATTTTTAAATAGAAATGGTTGAAATGTTATTGAATGCCTTTTCCTCATCTCTTGAAAAGAATGATTTTAACATATTTGATCTATTGATGGAATCTGTAATGTCTTAGCCCATTTAGGCTGTTCTCACAAGCAACATAAGCCACTGGCTTTTAAATAAACAACAGGAATTGATTTCTTACAGTTCTGGGGGCTGCAAAGTCCAAGATCAAGGTACTGGCAGATTCAGTGTCTGGTGAGTGCCCAGTTCCTGGTTTATAGAAGGCATATTTTGTTACGTCCTCACATGGCAGAAAAAAGCAATAGCTTTCTGGGGTCTGTATTATAAGGGAACTAATCATAATCATGATGGCTCTGCCCTTATGATCTAATCATGTCCTAAAGTCCCCACCTCCTATCTTAATACCACCACCTTAGCAGATAGAATTTTAACATACGAATTTTGGGGGACACAAACATTCACATCAAAACATGTCATATTAATCTATATCTTGATATTAGACCATCCTTGCATTTCTGGGATACTCTCAGATCACATATGATAATGAGCTAGGTTAACAAAGCATAAAGGTCATGTAATCAAACTCATATTAACAGCCACTTCCACATTTAGGCACTTCACAATTTTGAAAAACAGTATATTGAAGTATTTTTGATTCTATGTTCATGAGTATTAACTATTTCCATGTTGGGAATGTAAGCACAAGAAGTTAAAAATGTACCCTGCAGTTATGTTGGAAAGACCTGCCATTAAAAAACAAGAAAAGGATGATAAGCTCTCATATCATATTTCATATCATTTTCCTGCATACTTTTTGACAAACATCTAAATTTAGCTATTTGCAACAATCAAGGAAATCAAATTATTGGATAGAGTGAGTCAAATAAATAATATGAACAAAATTACTAAATGACTGAATTCTTCATTTTCCAAGGCTGTTTAAAAGCTTATGTAACAGAAATGCATGTGAATGTCTTTTTAAGAATGAACATTTTATTTCAGCATTGTCTAAAATGTGCCAAGATAAAATTGGTCTAAATTACAGAGTTGCATTGACTAATCCCTTTGAAATTTCTTCATCTATAATAAGAAGGCTAAATATAGTTCCTAGAAGTGATATTGAGCAAAAAGCAATTGACATCTTTGAGTCTTTTACTTCATGAGAAACTTGGGGTATGAGTTCTCAGAAAATAATTGTCACTCTGTTTATCAAATTTATCTGTGTATCAGTGTTCGTAAACCAGAGTTTGATAACTCTAGTTATGAGGGGATGTAAAAGTGTGTATCTATTCATCAAACCTGAAATATATTTATCTGACTTTAAAACACCGTGTATATAATGCCAATTTTCTCTAATTTTTTTTGTTTTGAAAATATTAAATCTACATAAAAATTGAAAGGTAAGTACACATATACTCTTCATCAAACTAAACATTTTGCCACACTTACCTCTTCCTCTATTTTTTTGTGATTGTATGACAGGAAGTTGCAGATGTTGTATTTATGCCCTACTGCAGCATACATATCCTAAGAACAAGACAACCACCTAGGTTATTATACTAACAAAGTCTATATTAATGCAATAATATCCAGAATACACTATACATTTCAATTGTCCTCAAAAGAAGTAACTTTCTTTTTTCCTATCCAGGAATTAATCCCTACTTTTGATGTTCTGTCTCTTTACTTTTTTTGAAATTAGGATGCTGCTTTCCTCCATCTATATTTTGAGGGGTTTCTTTGTTTGTTTTTAATGGCATTGCGTTTTGTTCAGGCCAGTTGTCTTGTAGAATTTGTCTGCATTCTGGATTTATCTGCTTATTTCCTCATGATTAAATTCAGTTTAAATACTTTGGCACAAACATATTACATAAGGGATGTTACATACTTTTTACTGCACCATACCAAGAAGTGTTATCAATGATGATGCTAAATTTGATAATTTATTAAAGGCTCTGACTTAAAGTTGTAATTTTTTTCTTTGTATTTATCAAGTAATCTGTTGGATGATACTCTGGCATATTATCAATATCCTATTTCCTAATAATTTTTTACCCCATGACTTTAACATCTATTGCTCATCTTTTCCTGCATTAGTTATTATAGACACTGCCTATTTTAATACAATAAAAACACTTTCCATATCTGAGAACAACCTATGTGCTGTATTTATAGCTGTCTTCTTTTTAGATCCTCTTTGTCCACTTTAACAGTTAATTGTATAGCAAATCCATCAATTTATTGCATCGATATCATTAACAACAGACGTTTTGACATATTTTGTTTTATATTTCAAATATTCGAAATGTCTTTATGAATTTCTTTGAATAAAGTGAGCTTTGTATAAATTGTGATAACGTGCTACCAACAATTTCTCTCAAACCATGGCAAAGAAAATACACATAATGGAGTACCCTTTTGTCTTTCAAAGTGTATCTTCTACCTTGGAGAAACCATTTCCTCCTTCCTAGTTCAGTGTTTTCATCCAGGACATCATTGTTTAGATGACTATTTAATTAAACCAATTATCACAAAGGAATCCCAATTTCATCATTACAGTCCTTTCTCTTACTTAGAAGTGCTCAGAATTTACACCCATTTGACAATTAAAGCTCCAAAACAGTTACTAAAGCCTTTTATATCTGGTTTTCATTAGTTCATATTAAACGATTCATTGGCTTGATTTTCACTTCAGTGAGCCCTCATAAAATCTGGTGAGACATCGTGGTGATATAGCACGTGAAAAGAAATGAATTAATACATTAGCAAAAACACTGCCAAGCTGACTATCTTAACACATTTTATTATCTTGTGGATATACTTGTCACTCATATGAGAGATATATCAAAATGAGCAGAGTGAGGACTCTAAGCAGTTTTAAGGCTGAAGGGATGAAATGAGGCACGGGCTCTGCTTTCATTTACGGAGCCAGGTGTGTAGTCAGCAAGTCTCTCTGGAGAGGCATTATTCAGTGGGCAGTTTCCCAGTATTAGAGAGGTTCCCATTAATGCCCCTGCAATTAAGGTTTTTATGGCATTTTACTATTTGAGGCCATAATTTCAGATTGGTACATAGGTTGTGTGTGTGTGAGAGAGAGATTTATTTTATAGTAAATGCTGATTGCAAACTCAGCTTTATTGTGGAATAAGACTGTATGCATGGCACATGAATATATGTGTGATTGTATGTTTCTGTGTTACAGAAATGTGCATCTTTTTATATCTGAAAGCTTAAATGTCAATATTTTTAAATCCAGTAATTTTAAAGGATATACTTTCTTAAATTTATGCATAGGAACTTAAGAGAATGCAACAAAACCTGTATTTGCTGAAAAAAAAACACTTAAAGAAGACAGTAGTTTGGATAATCTCCTAAATCTAAGTAAATCATTTCTTATAAATGAAGTCAATTATGAAGATGATATAAATGCTATTGATCATTGGCTGTGTCTAACAACATCTAGTAAGATGGAAAGCAGTAAGAACATAGAAACACAGGTACAAGAAAAAGCCCTCTGAAAGGCAGCAGCCACCTTCATTCTCCTCTAATAATATTAATAAAAAAAAATCTGCCTTAGGATAACTAGGTCTTCAAGTTTTCAAAAATACACCTAGACAAAATTTATATATCCTAAGAGATAGATATTGTGCTTTGTAAACTCTAAAAAGTTATAAACATTTATAAGAATATAGAGACCAGGGGCTGTACATTAACTCACCAAAGGTAAATTGCTTTCACATTTTCCAATCAAGAACACAACAGTGGTTTTTATGTCTGGAAATTGAATTTGGCCTAACAGCAAAAATAAGAGATGCAACTTCATTTTATAGTGATGTGAGGGCATATCTCGCTTCCTGAGACCAAATGTAAATGTGAGGTCAGAAGCACATTCAAGCCAGATCTTTCACTTGTTCATGTGTGAATGTTAAAACTCTTTAAGCCTGTTTGGCATCTCCAGAATATAAGATTTTTTGGAAGACATTTTTGTAGTTTTTGAAAAATTTTTTAGAGATGAAGCCTCGCACTGTTGCCCAGGCTAGAGTGGAGTGGCATGATCATAGTTCACTGCAGTCTCAACCTCCTGGGCTCAAGCAGTCCTCCTGCCTCAGCCTCCTGAGCAGTTAGGACCACAGATGTACACCACCATGGCTGGCTAATTTTTATTTTTATGTTTGTAGGGATGGGGGTCTCACTGTGTTGCCCAAGTTGGTCTTGAAGCAGTTCTACTGGGCTCAAGCAGTTCTACTGTCTTGGTCTGGGATTACATGCATGAGCCACTATGCCTGGCCTTGTCTATTATTTTTTAAACTCTTCATCCCTAGGCTGGTAAATATTAGGTGTTCAATAAATGTTTGTTGAATAAGCATTTGTTGTTCTTTTTTCTAGTTGCAGATCCCCCTCTTGTTGCTTAAGCATTGAGCTAAAGTATTCATTATACTTTTCGGAATGCTCTTTTCTCCCTAAACTCTCTTCATTAATACGTCAACTTAGGGCTTCCTCCAACTTCTCTTTAGATATTGGTCCAAAAGATACATCTCCAACACTAACTACTCTCACAAGTTCTAATTTCTCCATTAGTTAGCTGATGCTTCATCTCTGTGTCTTTCATGGATTTAAAATTTGATATAATCATAAAGAGCCCTGGGTTTGGAATCAGAAGATAGGATATCACATCCCAGCTTGGTTAGCTACAAACTCTGCACTGAAGTTAAATGGCATTATCTGGGTCTCTGAACTTCTGTTTCTTCATCTATAGAGATAAAAATAATTAACTCTCTAAATTTATGACAATACAATCAAATCTTTGTGAAAAGCTTTTTGTAAAGCCCACAGCATTGTATACATGTAATGGAGCTATCACTGTCATCATTATTCCTCATGCCAAGCTTGTGTCAATTTCCCCATGAGTTTATAAGATCAGTCTTTTTACTTGACTTCCTACTTGACTAGAAGAGTTAGGAGACCCTAGTAGCAGATTACTTTTCCTAAAGCACAACTCAGATTATGTCATTCCTTTATGCAAAATTCTTCCATGCTTCCCCCTTTGTCTATTCCAATGTCCAAACTCTTCTGTCTTGACTTTAAGATCACATGTAACTTTTTCTTCTGTGATTCATTTGATCCTTCCTCCTATTCATTATGCTCCCGTGAAATATTATTTCACATATTAGTCATCAAGCTTTTCCTCTTTCAATTCCCTTTTCAAATGGCTTCTGTCTCCTTGAATTCCATTTCTCTTCTGGTGTTCAAATCTTGTCCTTCAAGGCTCAATACACCTGGTGTGTTAGTTCTGCTCCCCCAAGAAACAAATGTCAAGACAGGATTAGATATATAAGAGATTATTTTTTTCAGAAAATGCCTGTAAAATCTAAAGAGGAGGGAGAAGAAGGCAAGGACATACAAGTCTGAAACGTGAGAAAAAGGTAAAAGAAAGGACAATTGTGGAGCAAGTATATTATCTTTCAGCAGAGTTTTGAGAAAGTTTCAGCCAGATCAATGTGAAATCTTCAATTCCAAGTCTCCTATTAGAGAAGCTACACATGTCAAAGGAATGAGCCAGAATTAGAATCACCACTCCTATGACTGAATATTTGTGTCCTCTCCACCAAATTCATATATTGAAACCCTAATCTTCAAGGTGGAGCTAGGAATGTTGGGAGGTGATTAGGTAGTCCACACTCATGACTGGGATTCATGAACTTATAAAAGAGGCTGGGGAAAAATTCCTCATCCCTCCTGACATGTGAAGGCAAAGCTAAAATGCATAGTCAATGAGTCAGAAAGTGGGCCCTCACCAGACACCAAATATGCTGGCACCTTCATTGTGAAACTACCAGCCTCTAGAACATGAGACATAAATGTCTGTTGTTAGTAAACCACCAAGTCCACAGTATTTTGTTATAGCAACTTGCATGGACTAAGACACATGCTCAGTCATTAGCTGATTTGATCCCATAGAAAGGGTGGCCTAAGCTCAAAGACAGCAGTAGATCCAGAGGGCCACATGTTGGAACTTGCAGTTGACTACTTTCCCATGAGTAGGGAATCTGAGTGGTATATTTTCATGGCCTCCATGCATGGCAACCTATAAGATGTTTCACTCATCCTTCTACTCAACCATCATAGAATGTTACCTCCGAAACTCTCAAGAAACTTATCACTTTCAACCTAAAAGTCAGTTACATATGTAATAGCTTTCCTACTAGATTATAAGCTCTTTTAGGAGATAAACCATTTCTGTTTCATTTTTGTTTTTTCTAATGCATGCATTGGATTTGAAATACAGCTGTGGACTGGGTAGCAATGAGGGAGATGCTCTGAGGAACTAAAATCTAGCTGTGGGGAGAAAAACAGGAAAAATCATGTTTTGATTATCTCTTTGTACAAACTACTTTGAAGTCTAGTGGGTAAAATAGCAGAAACTGAATATTAATCCATGATTCTGTGGTTTGATTGGGTTGATCATGAAGCTCCCTTTTTTCATGAGATATCATATAGGCCCCCAGGTAGAATTAAAGGCCCAAATGGCCTCATTCATGTGGATGACTGCTGGGGCTGTTAGGCAGGGACTTCAGTTCTCCTCCATGTAGATTATTCCATATAGCTATTTAGTCTACCTCATACTATAGTATGTCTGGGATCCAAGGAAGATGCTTCAAGAAGATAGTTTAATGCCTGATTTTAATGTTGCATTGGCCAAAACTAGCCATATGGCCAAGCCTAGGGTTGACATGGAGGGAACTCAGATGGGCATGACTATCAAGGGGCATGTGTCAGGGGAAGCCAATAAAGTCCCACACACCATTTAGATGATACATGAAAAACTGGTTCATCAGAATTAGATGGTTAAAGTAATTGCAAGGAATGAAAAATGGGTAGAGGACATAGGAATAAAGAGATAAGATTTTGAAAAAAGATTTGACAGAAAAGGATAGACTATATTATCTTGAAGACTACTACTTTTGAAATTATATATAATTTTTAAATTATGTCACCAATTTTACATGACAGTAACATAGATCTCAGACTTAAGCAAACAATACTAATTTGGGAGATGTCCAGAGTAGACAGAGCTTTTTCAAATATCCATAAAACACACACACAACACACACACACACAGTTTTGTTTGAGATTCTCATAACATCATGCACACAAACCTCATGTATACTATACTTTATTAAATATTGTGAGAATAGAAATCATATTTAAAAATCCAGAATACAATGAAAAATAGGAAGAGAAAATACAATTAAAAACAGGAAGAGAAGTTAGCAATTTTAGAGTTGCAGTGCGTTTGACCCATTTCATTTCTAAAAGCTTTCAGCCAACTACAATGACTATATAATTAACCAAATAGAGAATATATCAAGATAAACTTTAACAAATTATCTTAGAGTTTAAAATCAGCAGATTTTCAAACTGTAGGACAGTTTCTCCAAAGGGATTCACTGTACCCTTAGGTGTCTGGAGCTAGTAATGAAAGGTCCTTGGGCTGTTTTCTAAATTTAGAAACATAAGATATATCAGCTAAAGTAAAGCAAATCACCAAGATATTTTGCTTTTCCCTGAAGTTACATCAAGCCAGTATAATAGCCTTAGTTTTTATCTAATAATCATAAGCTCTGTTAGGAATTTGCTTATGTCTTTTTACTATGAAATGGGAAAATATTTTTAGCTCTAAGAGGAGAACTATGTCCTCAGGACCTTGAATAGTCCTTGATTTACAGCAGACAACACATGCTATTTGTTTAATAAACAAATGAAAGCAAATTAATCTGATGATTTAGTAGAGAAAATACCTCCAAACACAGGACTCATGAAAGCAAAACTATAAATGAAGTCTTTGTTGAGAAGATAGGGAGTCTTATGTCTTCTAGGTACTAAAATATCCCACCCAATATCACTAGAGACATTACTAAATATGAGTAACTATATACTCCCAAACCAATGAATTAATGTCCATGGTGATTGGCCATGAGCAGCTACAGTTTTTATCTTAAACATGATTTTAAGAATCATTTTGATGTATTGATGTAGTGGAAATTGAAGCAGAAGGCTTTCTGTACTGCAACTTCTGTAATAATTACGGCTTCAGTTTTATATATGTCCCACTCATTGTTGCTAGGGCTATAGAATTGTAACCCTCCTGCCCCCACACATGGCAACTTGATCATTGAAGAGTATTTTAGATGTGAGAATATATATTTCCTTTTTCTTTAGGACACCAAGTTACTTAAAATAATTGCTTCTATTTTAAAATACCCATTTCTAAGGCATTCATAATGCTTTTGAGGCCACCTTCTCTTCTCTCTACAAGAGGAGTCACGTACTCAGGTTCTTCTTACACAACTCTAAGGGGTAACTTGATGACTTGTCTGTAAAGTCACTCATGGAACTGAGGAAAGAACATAGATTGCCTTAATCCAGTCTGTCACTGATGGACATTTGGGTTGATTCCAAGTCTTTGCTATTGTGAATAGTGCCGCAATAAACATACGTGTGCATGTGTCTTTGTAGTAGCATAATTTATAATCCTTTGGGTATATACCCAGTAGTGGGATGGCTGGGTCATAACACCGCATGTTCTCACTCATAGGTGGGAACTGAACAATGAGCTCACTTGGACTCGGGAAGGGGAACATCACACATTGGGGCCTATCATGGGGAGGGGGGAGGGGGGAGGGATTGCATTGGGGAGTTATACCTGATATAAATGATGAATTGATGGGTGCTGACGAGTTGATGGGTGCAGCACACCAACATGGCACATGTATACATATGTAACCTGCACGTTATGCACATGTACCCTAGAACTTAAAGTATAATAAAAAAAAATAAAATAAAAAAAAAAAGAACATAGATTGCCAATCACAATTCTACACCACCTTTTCCTAGTACACATTTCATCAACTGTACTATATTTAAAGTGCTGAAAAGCATCACACCCGCAATTTTTTTTCTAATTTTACCTAATATATCAATTCAAAATGTATGTATTTGAAGTATTACATCATATACTCATTAAAAAGATAAAAATCAATAGCCAATAAATATTACTATATAACAAGGTGCTTTACTGAACTCATACATTCAAATTTTGAGGTGACTTAGAATAAACATAATAAATTCTCAGGTAAATTGTGTATGCAAGCAAAATTTAATGAAAATATTTCTTCTAATATATCTTGATATATTCTCTATTTGGTTAATAAAAGGTTTGGTGACTTAAATACATTTTGATATTTATCCTGTATTTACATGAGAGCCTAGAATGGCTGTATTAGCAACATCATAATATATGCCTATAAATTTAAAACTATAGTTATATATATTACCAGGAGATGAATGCTCATGCATAAAATATATTTCCAAAGTAAGCATAATAACATATTTGTGTAGGTCTTAAATATATGAGAACATATTATTCCTTTCATTACTTTATGTGCAATTTTTCAAGATATACAAATATCATTGCAATATTTAATTGCTTTGTGAACATATCATTGAAAGGCCTTAAACATTTTTTTCCAAATATTATTGTGAAAACATTTGTAGGATCAGGAATAAACTCTTCTGATAAACAAATCAGCTCAGTCACTGTGTAATACTAACTCTAGTAGAACATGGGTAAAAATAATTAGATCCTCTTAAAAGAACAAGCCCTAAATAATCCTTCTTGTCATTTCTTTCACATTGTTTAAGCATTTGAAAGATTAAATATTCTAATGGATTATTTTCAAGTTTTGAATCTTATTTTTAGTAGAAAGACTTTAAATACTATTGGCAAGGAAAATTAACTCCTTATCTGGGAATGACAGTTACCAAATTGATAAAACAGAGTTTTACTGTGAAGGATAATTGTTTTTCTGTCAACTAGAATTCTTTAACTTGTTTAGCTGTTGGAGAGCTGCACATTTTAAAATTATAAACATGTATTAAATGGAAATACAGCATTTGTGAATATTAATATATTAGTTAATTATTGTTTCAAAATGAGTTATTAGAGCCACTAGTTACATCAATAAAGGTAAATTTTGTTTAAGCAATAGGAGTTTCAGTTTTGAACATAATGAAATACACTTCTTTTACCTGAGTCCTTCTGCTAAGTACAAGTAAAAATCCCCCCAGATAATAAAGTGAAATAAGAAGAGTTTGAAATGTAGAAAGAAGAAGGCAGATCTTGGGATTTGAGGAATGACAGAGTAGTGAATTCCTAGGTTGTCTTTCTGTTTCTTACATATCCCTGACTAGGGGCTGGAGAAGCTGGCAATTCAGAAATGCCAATAGGCATAGACAGAAATTGGTCCAAGAAAAGACTGTTCTCTCTAGCCAAAGAACCAGGAAAAGAGTGGCTTAGAAGAATAAGTCAGGGATAATCCTAGCCCCTAGTCAGGGACATGTGAGAAACAGAAAAACAAATATATATCGTAGAAGAATAGATAAGCTCAACCAACACCACAGGAAAAACGACATGTTCTTCCCATCTTACCACCATCACCTCTTCTTCCTCTCCAGTGGTATCATCAGAGTCCAAGTGGAGAGCCTGGGCCTCCATCATGATCAGACGGCAGTAAGCAGCACTCTGCTTCTCCTGTGCAGTGGGCAACTTGGGCTTGCAACCTCACTCAGCTTTAAGAGGTGGTGTTATATTACCCCAATCCTGCTAGTGCCAGAGGAGGGCCATTGGAGAAATTGGACCATCTCCCTGCACTGGCAGAATGAACTCCTTCCCCTCCCAAATAGAGTGCTGGGCAGAATTTCAGAGAGCAGAGTATGGAGCTAGTAAAAAGCATTCTTCAAACTTATATAGATAGTCCTTAGCAAATTATTAAGATGCCCACATGAGAAACCTTCCAGATTTAATATGGCAAAAGATTTGAGAGCTTAACTACTGTGTGGAAAACCACACAAGTTTTCAGATTAGCCTTTGAGTTCTGCACAAAGAAGAGCAGAACAGCACTGCAAAGACTCTGAAAACTAAGTTATCATTGTAACCGCAAAAGTAGGCCAGAGCATGTATGCTAACCCTAAACAAGGTAATCCCAATAAAATAGAAGTTTTAAATAGGATCTAGAGTCTAATAACATAAGACCAGAAATTTCTAGGATACATTTGAAAATTATTTGTAATATCAACAACCAGAACAATCACAGTTGGATAGTTTGATAATTCAATGCAACTATCCAAAAACACTTCAGTGCACAATTACAAACACTCTTGAAATAGAAAGTTTCTTTCAATGAAGGAAGGTTTTTTTTAAAAGAACCAAATGAAAATTACAAAATGGAGAAACACAAAAGCCAACATAAACATTTCACTGGATGTACTCAATAGCAGAATAGAAATTGCAGAGGAAAGAATCAGTAAATCTGAAGACTAATCAATAAAAAATTACCCAATTTGACAAAAGAGAGAAAATAGACTGCAAAAAAAAAAAAAAAAAAAAAAACATGAACAGAGCTTTGGGAACATGTAGACAATCCACAAGATCTAAAACTTATGTCATGGAGGTCCCAGAAGGAGAGGATAAAAAGAGTCAGGCTGAAAAACTATTTGACAAAGTGATGTCTAAAACTTTACCAAACGTGGCACGAAGAAAACCCCTATATATTCAATAAGATTAATAAGTCCAAGAAAGAATAAACTTATAGAAATCCATATTAAGACACATTATACTCAAACTTCTGAAAACAAAAGAAAAAGTCTTGAAAACTGCTAGAGTAATATGGCCTATGAGGCAACAATTAATCAAATGACAGCAGATTTCCTCTGAAACCATGGAAGCCAGAAGGAAGTGGCAAAACTTGCTTTAAGGGCTGAAAGGAAAGAACTTCAATCCTGAGCAAATTTCTATATATCTCAAGAAAGAAGGAAAAATAAAGACATTTTCAGATGACAATATTAAGATAATTTTTTGCCAGATGACCCAAACTAAGTAAATGGTTAGTAGGTCTCCAGTTAGAAAGGAAATAACAGAAGGAACTTGGAACATTGGAGGAGAAAAAAACAATATTAGAATGGGAAAAATAGGAATAAATATGAGAGAGTATTCTTATCTTGAATTTATAAGTCTTTAAAGATTTTAAGGACTTAAAGCTGCACTTCCCAATACACAAACCATTTATGATTTGTGGCAACATAACATTTGAAATGCAGCTACTCTGAGTAGAGATGTACTTTAAGTCTAAAATATACACTCATTTTCAAAGACTTAATACGAAAAAAAAGGTAATGTATTTCATTAACAGTTTTGTTGGTTATGTATTGAGACAATAATATGTTTGATAGATTAAATGAAATGTTACTGAAATTGAAATTAACTTTACCTGTTTCTCATTTTTCTAGCGAGGCTACTAATAAAATTATACATATGGCTCCCATTTGTGACTTGCATTATGTGTTTATTGTGTCACATGCAGTTGCTGCATTAGGTGGACAGGTTTCAGAATGAGCTTGAGAAGTCTGAGGATGAGTAACTCCCAGACAAGTTAATCTGCTGCTGAAAGAAGAATAGGCACTTCTGCATTGGGATGGGTCTGTCTCAGGATTGTTCAGACAAAGGATATGCCCTTTCCAGGAGACCAGATGTAGGCCCAATGTGAGAGACAGCCTGGTGAGCTTGCATTGAATCTTGCCCAGGAATAACACTCAGATGGGCAATGGGACCCCAACAGTGAGAGACAGTTTATGTGGCAGTGAAACACTGAGAACCAGGGAGAAGAAGATAGGATTCCCTTACCTAGTCAAGGGAATTGTAGGAGAAGATTCTTGAGCCGTTGGGGTCAGGCAGATCCGTCTCCAAAGAACCCACAAGTGTATCCCATGAGGGAAAAGTTAGCTTTAAATACCTACCTGCTCAAAGAGTGCATTTCAACTCTGAACAGTATTAATCAAATGTCTAACTCCTTTCTTTTTGTCCTCTTCTTTCCCATGCCGCTTAGGGGTCAGACACTGTAACTGACAAGATGCAGAAGGGGTACAGATGCCCATTGGGGAAGCAGCAGACAACACCCCTCTTTCCTGCTTGCATTGGCTAGCCTACCACAAGCACAAGCTGAGAAAGGGGGTATATTAGTCTGTTTTCATACTGCTATAAAGAACTACCTGAGACTGGGTAATTTATGAAGAAAAGACATTTAATTGACTCACAGTTCCTCAGGCTGTACAGAAGCATGGCTGGGAGGCCTCAGGAAACTTACAATCATGTCAGAACGTAACGGGGAAGTAAGAACATCTTACCATGGTGGAGCAGGGGATTGAGAGAGAGAGAGAGAAACAGACAGACAGACAGAGAGACAGAGACTGAGATTGCTACGCACTTTTAAACCATCAAATCTTGTCGGATCTAGTGAGAACTCTATCACAAGACAGCCCTGGGGGGGATGGTGCTAAACCACTGGAACCCCCCACCATGATCCAATCACTCCCCACCAGGCCTCACCTTAAATAAGTGGGGATTACACTTCGACATGAGATTTGGGTGGGGACACAGTCAAACCATATCAGGGGCATAGCCAGTATTTTAAATGGGCTTAAAATGTTGAATATTACCATGGACTGAAAATGGTAATTACTGTTTGGAGAAGATGTCATCATCTGAAGTGACTAGGTAATCCTGAAGATTTGTCCTAAATTTCATCCAAGAAAAGAAATATGACTAGGGGAAAAATTAATAATCAGAACAAATAAAAAGAGGAGAAAACAAGAACAAACATACTTTGTGCTTATATCCCATGAGACATGCTTGATCCACATGGCAGCTATATTGGGAAAAAGGAGGAAAGACTAGAGGGGAAGCTGTTCACCCATACAGCAGCAGTATTTGAGGAGGTAGTAATGAGATTACTAGTGATTTTTATTTTCCTATTCTCTGATTTTTATAAAATTAATAGGATTTTTTTATTATAACCTAATGGGATTCACACTTTAAGATTTCTTGTGCCTCCAGATCATAACAAAATGCCTCTCTTCAGTTAATATACAACTTTCTCTCGGAAAGATGGAACGGTTTCTTACTGAGAGCTGTTACCAGTCTAAAATATTTTTGATGCATTCAAACTACAATTTATTCCCTAACATCTCAACACAATATATTAAACATCTTTTTTACTATTATATATTTAAAAATTTTTAAGTTGTATTTAGCAAAAAAATTAATCATTTGCATTGTGTTTAAAAGGGTTCGTTTTTAGTCTGAAGTTAATGTGGTAGAGTCAGAGATCTTAGGGTTGGGTACTGGAGATAACAGGATACTGGTACATGCACAGAAATAATGCTTCGTAGGTCCTCATTCATGTTTCTTAACTTCACTTAAAAAGCTTATATACACACATATACATACAATATTGTATATATTCCACACCTTTTTTTGCTCATAAAATTATGTATTTTTGGGAAATTTACTACAGAAATACACAGTTTATAATAACATTTATCTTTCAGTGACTTTTTCAATAAGTTTTTCTATGAGAAATATTTAATTTCTTATTACATATATTTAAGTGCATGCATTCCTAGACAATCAGAATGATTTAATTCAAAACTTTAGCTATACATTTTTTTTTTTTTTTTTTGAGATGGAGTCTCACTCTGTCACCCAGGCTGGAGTGCAGTGACACGATCTTGGCTCACTGCAAGCCTTGCCTCCTAGGTTCATGCCATTCTCCTGCCTCAGCCTCCTGAGTAGCTGGGACTACAGGTGCCCACAACCATGCTCAACTAACTTTTTTTTTTTTTTTTTTTCGTATTTTTAGTAGAGACAGGGTTTCACTGTGTTAGTCAGGATGGTCTCGGTCTCCTGACCTTGTGATCTGCCCACCTTGGGCTCCCAAAGAGCTGGGATTACAGGCGTGAGCCACCACGCCCAGCAATAATTTTTTTTAATTTATAAAAATACCCAACCTTCTTCAGAAGAGCGTTGGAATTTAACCACTTGACTCATGAGAATATAAAGTGTTAGATCAGTGTGAAGATTTTTTTGTTACAGTTTTTTCTTTCACCAGAATATGGAGCTGTGAATTAATTTCTACTTCACCATCATAAAGAAAAATCTTTTTAATGTAAATAGGTACTACAAGGGGTTATTTGAAGTGTTAGTGTCAATAATTTTGCAGTTTGAGTGATGGTGGGTATGCAATTGAATGTCATGAGAGAAAAGATGCATAGAGAAACTTCATCTACTTCAATTTGTTTTCATGTATCAGATGGGATCTGGTAGTTAAAACAGAGAAATATGACTGAACTAGTTGAAAAACAATTAAATATTATAAGAAGCTGATATGTCTACATTGAAAAAAGTAAAACAAATACATATGTGCATGGATGTGTATGTACGTATACATACACACATGTGTATGTATATATATAAGTTTGTGTGTATATATATATGCATATATATATGTGGAGAGAGAGAGAGACAAAGACACACATAGAGAGGGAATATCAGGAGTGTTGTAGACAGAATTCCAAGATGGCCTCCAAGTTTCTTGTTCTCTGCTATATTTGCCATGTATATGTTTTTCTCTTGAGTGTGGTCAAGGCTTATGAATATGAGGGGATACTCCATTTCCTTAATTATATTATATAAGATATTATCATGGCAAGCTTGAGAGATTAATTCTCTTGATGACTTTTTAAAAACTAAATTGTGATGCTATGAGAAGGCCAAGGCCTAGGCCAGCCAAGGCTAGGACCAGGGGGCAGCCTCAAGGAACTGAGAATGATCCCAGAGCTGAGCTCCTTTCTGTAGCCTCTACAGAATGCGCGTTTTCTAGCTATTTCCAGCTTCTAGAGGGCACCTGCATTCTTTGGCTAGTGACCTCTTCCCCCATCTTCACATCCAGCAAGTATGGTTCAAGTACTTCTCATATCAAAGCACTCACTTCTTCTAACTTCCTCCACATTTAAAAATTCTTGTCATAATATTGGACCCAATGGAATAATCCAAGAAAATCTACCTCTCTTAAAGTCAGCAGATTAGCAACTTTAAATCCATCTGCTACTTTAACTTCTACAGCTTTGCCATGTAATGTAACATATTCTTAAATTCCAAAACCATGGACATCCTTGGGGAGCCATTATTCTGGCTGTCAAATACCTCAACCAAAAATGGGTATTAGGATAATGATATAAAGACAACACATACATTTCAATTTTAGGAGTTTATTCTAAAAATCTTAATTATACTGCTCTAATTCACATTTAGAACATTTGCAGTTATTAAAACACAACAATGCTAAACTTCCTTTATATTTTTCTATGTCATTTCTCCTACACTGTAAAGGTTTTTTTCCCAAAATAAGTTAAACCAATATTATAAATAGAAATGTTAATACACACCTTAATAAAGATATAAAATATATTCAAAAGTAGCATATTAAACGTATTTATTTGACATTATTATCTTCCAATTAATTGTGTACTTTAGTAATAGAGCCAAAAGCCTCTCCTTATTACTCAGGATAATCAGGTATGTTGGCAGATTCATGTTATATTAAAAGCTTCGTTTTTGCCGGGCGCGGTGGCTCAAGCCTGTAATCCCAGCACTTTGGGAGGCCAAGACGGGTGGATCACGAGGTCAGGAGATCGAGACCATCCTGGCTAATACGGTGAAACCCCGTCTCTACTAAAAAAATACAAAAAAAACTAGCCGGGCGATGTGGCGGGCGCCTGTAGTCCCAGTTACTCAGGAGGCTGAGGCAGGAGAATGGTGTAAACCCAGGAGGCGGAGCTTGCCGTGAGCTGAGATCCAGCCACTGCACTCCAGCCCGGGCTACAGAGCGAGACTCTGTCTCAAAAAAAAAAAAAAAAAAAAAAAAAGCTTCGTTTTTATTTTACGGAAAACTAATGTTATTATGAAATAGCAAGATTAGCTCTCTGAATGAAAATCCAAGTATAATATTAATACAAATATGTTAAGATAAAATATTTATAGAAAAAGAGTAGGGATAAACTGTATGATCTCACTTCATTATTCCTTAAACCCATTCCAATTTAAAAAAACTACAAGTCAATTCTGCTTATAAATACCACTAATGATATTCATTATATTACCAAACTATAAATCCACTTTTTCCAGAGCCTGGTGAAAATTCTTGTTCAGTTAGTATTATTAAATACAGATTCATGATCTCATAGCAAACTTATTCTGTCTGTCTGTCTCTGTTCACCAATTTAACTGTGCTCACCATATATCATGGGCAATGCTTCTCTAGTTGAGAGAATGATTCATAATAAATATGTCTATGAAATAAGCAAATACATTCTTTGGTGAAAACAAATTGTACTATGAGGCCTTTTGCTCTAAACAAAGAAAAGTGCTACCTGAAGGAAAGAAATACGTAAAATCAGCTCAACAAATCCTTGTATTCTCAGCCACAGGCAAACAAAAAAATATGTATCAACCTTTGGGAGTTATGTAAATAATATATAATACTTGAAATATTATCAGACAAATGAAATTTACTTTAGATTATATACTCTAGGTTGGGGGGTAGCAAAGAAGAGATGGTATGAAATTCATTATAATTTAAAATACACACATATGAGCTTCGAAGAGGACACATACGTACACTAAGACTGACGGGATCACTATAATCAATGCTGTAGTTTACACTCTGATAAATGTGGCAATCTTTTGTTTGCATATTTGTTAGTTCCTTTTTTGTTTATTTTAAATACTGCATTATGCCTTTTTGTTGTATTAATGCAAATTGGGGATTTGAAAATACTTTAAGAGACAGTGTCAAAGGCCCTTTAAACCTACAGTCTTGCCAAATTAAACAGTGATGTGGTGTTATAGTTCTCAGAGAAATTACTCTACAGGCTCCTCTTATATTCAACAACTATTGTGCTTGAAGAGTGTATTGAAGATGACAAGGCCAGCAAGCAGGAATCCCTACTGATGCTCCCACTTTAGAATCGGTGGATTTATCAGTGAAGTTAAGGACAAATATTTTTTCAAGATTCTCCTGCTAAAAAATCAACACAGAAAAATCAGTAGCATTTCTGAAAAAGAAATCAAGAAAGCGGGCCGGGCGCGGTGGCTCAAGCCTGTAATCCCAGCACTTTGGGAGGCCAAGACAGGCGGATCACGAGGTCAGGAGATCGAGACCATCCTGGCTAACACGGTGAAACCCTGTCTCTACTAAAAATACAAAAACTAGCTGGGCGAGGTGGCAGGCGCCTGTAGTCTCAGCTACTCGGGAGGCTGAGGCAGGAGAATGGCGTAAACCCGGGAGGCGGAGCTTGCAGTGAGCTGAGATCCGGCCACTGCACTCCAGTCCGGGCGACAGAGCAAGACTCAGCCTCAAAAAAAAAAAAAAGAAAGAAAGAAATCAAGAAAGCAATACCACTTGCAATAGCATCAAAAATAAAATATATAGAAATAAATTTAAATACAAAGACATAGGAATAAATTTAAATACAGAGATTAAAGATATTTACATAAAAATTATGAAACATTGATGAAATAAATTAAAGACAAATAAATATATCCTGTGTTCATGGATTTCAATAATTAAAATTTTTAATATGTCCATACCACCCAAAATGATACACGAACTTAATGCAATTACTATCAAAATTCCAATGACATTTTTCACAGAAATAGAAAAAGTGATACTAAAATTCATGTGGAAACACAAAAGATGTCAAACAGCTAAAACAAAAAGCAGAAAGCTTGAGGCATTATACTGCCTGGATCTCAAAATCTACTGGAAAACTGTAGTAATCAAAACGGTATGATACTGGCATTAAAACAGAACATAGATTAATGGACCAGAATAGAGATCCCAGAAATAAACTCAGGGATAGACAATCAACTAATTTTTGATAACAGCACCAAGGAGACACCATGGGGAAAGGATAGTTTTTTTCAATAAATGATGTAGGGAAAATGGGATATTCACATGCAAAAGAATGAAATTCGACGCTTGTCTTACAACATATGCAAAAATCAACTGAAATTGGTTTAAAAACTAAATGGAAGACCAGAAACCATAAAACTCTAGAGGAAAACAGGGGAAAAGTTCCTTGACACTGGTATTGACAACGCTTTTTTGGATGGGACGCAAAAAGCACAGGCAATCAAACAAAAATAAAAAAGTGAGACTACATCAAACTATAAAGCTTCTGTGCAGCAAAGGAAATAAACAACAAAACGAAAAAGCAATCTGGATTGGGAGAAAATATTTGCAACCATTTATCTAGTAAGAGTTTAATATACACAATATAGAAGGAACTCAAATCAATGGCAAATAAAACAACCCAATTTAAAAATGAGTAATGAACCTGAATAGACCTTTCTCCAAAGACAGTTGGCAAGGGTGCAGAGAAAAGGGAACATTTGTGTAATGTTGGGAATGTAGATTAGTGTAGTTGCTGTGGACAACAATATGAAAGTTCCTAAAGAAATTAAAAATGGAACTAAGCAATCTTTGTTTTGGGTACATTCCCAAATAAAGTGAAATCACTGCCTCATAAACAGATCTTCACTCCTATGTTCACTGCAGCATTTTTCACAATAGGTGAGATATGAAAAAATCTTCAATGTCCATCTACAGATGAATGGATAAAGAAATTGTGGTATATGCATATGGTGAAATTTTATTCAGTCTTAGGAGATTCTGCTGTTCGCAGCAACTTGGATAAACCTTGACAGCATTATGCTAAGTTAAATAAGCCAGACACAGAAAAAAAAAAAATCACACGTGGAATCTTTAAAAAAAATTGAATACATAGAAACAGAATCAAGCTGAGGCTACCAGGATCAGGGGAAATAGCAAAATGCAGGACAAAAGGTACCAAGTTGCAGTTTTGTAGAAGAAATATCTAGAGATCTAACAAATACCATGAGAAGTATAGTTAATAATACTGTGATTGTAATGAAAATTGACCAAGAGAACAGATTTTTAGGTACTCTTACCACACACAAAAAAGGAAAGAAAAACAAAAGTAGTTATGTGAGATCATGGGTATGTTAATTTGCTTGACAGCAACAATCACTTCACTATACATATGTATATCAAGGAAAGAACATCCAAACATCATGTTGTATACATTAAACCATATACAGTAAGAATTATTTAACTAGTTAATTAAAATATAATACAGAATTCCCTGCATATACCTAGGTATACAGTTCTGTAAAATTAAGATAGTTGGAAAATTCTGAGTCAAGTAGCACTTCGAAGTGCTCCCAAGAAATTTAGTTATCCAGAAATCTAGAGTTTTACTGTAGACCTCTGTAAATCTCAAACATATGTAATGGCATCCCAACTACAGGCAAGTTCCTGTGGTTTAGAGCTCGCAAGAAACCCCTGGGACAAAAATAAAATAAAAATAAGATAAAGTCATATTCTACTTTACTGTTCTGATTGTGTTCCCAGAAGTGGGAGAGAGTTCCTAAACACAATTTTCAATCCCACTTCAGTTATTATGAATTACCAAATGCCACAAGTTGACAATGTGCACTAAATGAGAAGTGTGTACAAAAGAATCCCTGGCTTGTGGTGGTTGTACAAAATGCATGTTCAGTAAATGCTTTGAATTTAAACCAAAATGTACTATATTCTGATCATGTATATACAAATATTGCTTGACTATACCTCATAATGACATATAATTGGCTTAAAAATGCTTAGCCTAAATTCTCTGTCATAAAATATCAACAGTATTACATAAAATATACATCATGTTTGCTATGGACTGAATTGTGTCTCTCCTTGCTAAATTTATATGTCGAGGTCCAATGTGAGCATATTTGTAGATAGGGCCTTTAGGGAAAATTAAGGCTAAATAAGGTCACAAAGGTGGTGCTCTGTCTGTAGAATTAGTGTTCTTATAAGACGATACACTCATTCACTCTTCACGCACACTCAGAGGAACAGCCTTACAAAGACACAGCAAGCAGGAGGCCATCCGAAAGCCAGGAAGAGAGCCCTCACCGAAAGTGAACCCTGCTGAAACTTGATCTGGAACTTCTAGCCTCCAGAACTGTGTGAAATAAATTTCTGTTGTTTTGCTTGTTACGGCAGCCCAAGCAGACTAGTAGAGTATTGCAACTCATACATGCTATTTTTCCTTCCCAGAAAGAAATTAATCTATTTCATCTCATTTCTTGGCTATTTAAGAACACACACACACACACACACACACACACACACACACACGCCTGTTTCCAATTTATCAGTTAAATCACTGTTTAATTCCACTTTGGATATTATTTTTATATCATTCTTGTATGGGTTTTTTTATAACCTATGTCTTTGGATTTCCAATTTTATGTTCTTAAAACTGTATAAGTGACTCTGCCTTATCTAATTTTCCCAAAGCAGATCTACATCTTTTGCCAACAGTGCCAAGTATCTCCAGAGAAAACTCTTACAAAATCCCTTTGACTCAGCCACAATGCCCTTTAGGCTTCCCAGAGACTTTCTGAAATCCACAGATTATTTGCTTATGTTATTCCCTGTGATTTCCCGAGTGCCTAGTAGGTATAGTAGGACTTTACAAGATAGTTGCTAAATCAATGAATAAGCAAAGGTGTATATTTCTTCACCCCTGTTTTGCTGCTGAGGCACTTGAGATGATGGGCTGAGCCTACCTGACTCTGACCATACACTTGCCTCGTTTATGATGCTCATCCCTTTGAGACCTCAAAAGTTGACCTTGAGACTTTGCATAGTGGCTTGAGACAGTGGCACTAATTGGCTATCCAAGAACCAAGAGGATTTTTTTTGGCCAGAGTTTAGGACAGAAATCCCTGCAGCAGGGCTCCAGAGACTGCATACCCAGATCTAAAAAACTGTTAGTAGAAAACTTGCATATTAGATGTCCATTCACCAGAGTGGGTCGCAGAAAGTCTGCGAACACTTTCTGCAAATGTGGCAGATAGTGACAAAGATTTCAAAAGTTTGTACAGCTATGGAGAAGATTATAAACACCTTAGGAACACCCTTCTCCTATATTACTGGTCATAGAGTATTCAATTGGCCAGTCTTAGGAGAGAGGTTAACAAACATCTAAATCGACACCTTTAACAGTACAAATCAAATGCCAAGTATATCAAATTAAGACCCAAGATCGTTTTATAAGTGATTGTGTCTATCGGGGTCTGTGTGTGTGTGCACATACTTGGCTTTGTTTTTCTACACAGCTATCATTCATTGACAAATGAGAAACTCAGTAAAACACAGAAGTACTCTAAGTGTTAAAATAAGAATGTGAAGGGCAAACTCCCTATTCCTCTCTCTGTTAATAAAGTGGTTTCATTTGTTTCAGTCGTTTCAAGTCTCTGGTTTACCAGTAATATTATCAACAAAAACTTTCAAGCAGCTGTCACAAAAAATATGACCTTCCACCATAGCTTCTGATGCTGGTGCTTAAAAGTTATGAACCCATGAATGGAACACTGTGTGTGTTCAACTTCTGGGTTGGTTGGATTTAGGTAATGAGAATTCAGAAATCTTTCATTGTTATAGAAGACATTCATTTGGATATAACCATATAATAGAATACGTCACTTTAATGACATGATGACCTCTTTCTAGCACATACATCAGGGGAAATCAGAAACTAATATGACATATCCTATGATATTAAAGAAGGAGAGATGAAGTTAAAGAAAAGGCACAATTGAGGCAAAATACAGTGTCATGCATGAGAATACAGGTTTCTTCTATGGATGAAAAAGCAGAAGATAAGAACAGGGAAAAGTTAATCAGGTCACCACATAGGTACACAGCCATTTCCAGTTATGCAAGGTTCTGCCATGAGTTTGTGCAAAAAATGAGGCAACTCCACTTAAGCGTGTATATCTGCAACAAAATGAGTATGGAGAGAGAAGCACTACTCACTTATTGAACCAACAAATATTTATGATGTACCTTTTAGATGCCAGTTTCTGTTGTGTTGTTCAATATGGTAGCCATAAGCCAAGTGTGGTTATTAAAATTAAATTAAAACTCCAGTTTCTCAGTATTACTAACTGCATTTCAAGTGCTCAGTTGGCACATGTAGCTAATGCTGCCTTATTGGAAAGCATATACATGGAACATTACGATCCTTGCAGACTTCTATTGGGCAGTCCTAGTCTCCAAATAGGGATACAGCAGTGACCATATCATAGTTCCTTTCTCCACAGAGCTTACACTATCAATTGAGGAAACAAAATAAACCAAAAAGGTTAATATTTGATGGTGGTAAATCCTGTGGTCAAGGAGTATATGATATGCCATGGAGGATGGCTGAGGGTCAGGGAGAGATGTGTTACTTTACAAAGAAAAATTAGGGAAGGCCTCTCTGATAAAGTGATACTTGAGCCAAAACCTTCAAGAAGTGGGGTCAACCCATAGAATATCTTGGGGAGGAATAGGCAGGGGCCATAACTACAAGGGTCATGATAAAATAATGCAGTAGTGGAAGCACCAGTTTTAGCCTTCCCAAATGCTTGAAACTCTTTAATCTTTATACAGTGATAACTGTTAAGAGCCACAGGACTTTTTCAAAGGTAGGAAAGATCTGCTTGCATATATCTCAAAATATTTAGCAAGGTGGAAAATAAATAGGGATGATATGAAAGGTTTTGCTTGCATGTAACTGCAATAATTATAACTTAGTCAACTTTTATTGCTCTCAAATAAATAGATTTTACAAGGAAAGTATGGTAACAAACACACTGCACAGTGAATTTTGCCTACTGGGGTACACCTCACATGTCTCTAAAACAATTGCTCCATCCTTGTTTTAGGGTCATGTATTCAGAGCATGTCCCTGAGTTTATTTGTGCATTGCATATATTTCTATATGACAAGCCTATAAAATAGAGCATCCCAGCCAGATCAAAAGAAATGTAGTTGAGTAAACTAATGGTAGCTCAAAATGTGATGCAATCTCAGGAACTAAGGTAATTAAAATATGTGGGGAATAAGTCTTGAGCTCTTGGCATTATCAAGAGCTTGGGAACTCAGATCAGAAGATACAATTAGCTGCCTTTGCAAACACGTTGTTAGAAGGCAAAGAATAATAGACTTAAATCAGTTTTGTATTCTGAATTAGAATCTTGCTCTTACATTAATGGACCAATAACCATGTCAGAGTCATAGATGATTCTGAGATTAAACACTATGAGGTTTAAAAACATCTTCATGCTTTCAGTAATGCCATGGATCAGTTGCTAATGATACAAGGTCACATTAAGAAAGGGCAATTGGAAGGCACCTGTTTGCTAATAAAGACCTACTAAAGTCATATGCAATCAAGGCAGACTTTGATTCTGAACATAAACAGCAAACAGCACATTTCATAGTGGAGGTAAAAAATTGAGTCTAGTTTCCAAAAGCAGCAAAAGTCAAGATTATTGCTGGAGCATCCTGTGTTGGTGATGCAATCCCTGAGTGGGCAAGAATGACATCATTATGTGGTATATTTTGGGCATTGTTCAGAGCCTCATTCCCCCATCCACCCAAAGATTTTGTGAGCTACTTAGAATTCTTTAGTAAATTACATTTCCACTTGAGTTAGCTAGAGTTGGTTTCCGTTGTTTTCAATAAAGATCCTTGACTGACATTTTGCTCTCATATAGTCAGAGGATTCATCACTTCCAATAGATACTGAACAGATCAGCGATGGAAGGATAGGGTTCAAGCTAAAATTTAAAGGAAAACAACTCTCTTGAGAAAATCATGGTTACTATTTTCCTCCAATTATGTTGGGTTTTAAAATTTTGAATGGGAAACACTTTTAAAAGGGGTCTATAGAGACATAATGGCGAGTTATAGTGAAAAGATTAATAGTAGTATATCCTTTTTGTTTTCACCTAGTGCCTTTATTCTTTTAGTCATGTAACATATTAAAATGTAAAGAATTTTATTGTATATTCATATTTTTATTCATCCTGAAACTTCTGCCAATGTTGTATAATAAATGCTTTGTTTTAGGTTTGAACATGAGTAGAGTTCAGAGCCTTATGTATAGTGGGAACACAAGATGCCAATATATTTAAAACTTTATAATATAATTTAAGGGAAGTCTAGTAAATTCTTGATCTTTACATCATTAGTCATTTACAAGGAACTTGGATCAGATGACAGTACCTTTCTCTAAGGAGCTACAAGAACTTGGCAGGTATTAACTTATTCATGTTCTCACTGATTTTAGTGTGATATTACCATACTCATTTTAACATCAGTGTAACTAAAGGACAGGAAAATGAAACATTAGCGTAAAGTCACACTTACACATACTGCCAGAAATCATGTCTACTCTTAAATCCAAGCTCATAAGGAAAAGAACAACTAAAAAAATTAATCTCTTCTTTAATGTCCTCCTTAGTATGAGTGTGCATAATGGTAAGAATGAAAATTATATGCTTTGAAAGCTTGAATTTTATGCTACTAAATTTTTATCTTGATGGTTGAATTACAAGTGTAATGCCTAGTTTTATATGTCAACTTGACTGGGCTAAGCAATACTCAGATAGCTGGTAAAACATTATTTCTGGGTGTGTCTGCAAGGATGTTTCTGGAAGACATTAGCCTTTGAATAAGTAAACTGAGTAAAGAAGATCCTCCCTCAGTGGGCATAATCCAACCAGTGAGAGACTCAATAAAGCAAAAAGGCAGTGGAAGGGAAACTTCTCTCCCTCTTTTTGAGCTGGTCCATCCATCTTCTCCTGCACATGAGTTCCTGGTTTGCAAGCCTTTAGGCTTGAACTTCAATGCACTGTAAGTTTTCCTGTTTCTCCAGCTTGCAGAATATCTTGGGACCTCTTGACCCCCATAATCACATGAGCCAATTTCCATAACAAATATCCTCTTATATGTATCTCTTTATCTCCTGTTGGTTCTGTTTCTCTGGAGAACTCTGATAATACAATGAGACTCTTCAGAACATGTCAGTCTCACAGTTAATTTTAAGCTTTTGAGGTTTTAAGTAGGCCCCTTGAGATTTCAGCACCCAGGCATTTTTAGTCACTGAAATCATGAAAATTCTGACTAGGCCCTTGCTTGCCTGCACAAAAGCCAACATCCCGTGTTCCCACAAACTAAAAAATTACAAATTGCTGATGCACTACTTCTTTGTCAAGCAGAAGATAGCTTCAGGGTCACAAGAAAATTTTGCAGAAGGAATGAATGTCTTTATGCCTTTAAGGATATTGTGATCAAACTGCTGACGCCCAGAAGTCTGGTTGTTCAAGATGTTATCTTAGACTGAAGAAACACAGATTTTTCCCTTGGTTCCTGGCAACTCCCCCTCTCTTATTCTCTAGCTGTATAAAAAACTCCCTGCTGATTTTTTTGTTGTTGTTAAGATGGATTTGAGAGTTCTTGCCCTCCTGCCTTCTCACTTTGGCCAAATCAAATGAACCTTTCACATCTCCAACCACCTGTGTGTCGGTATTTGGTGTCAACCACACATCAGGTACATAAGCCTCAACTTGGGCTTCTATAACAAAGTCACAAACTATTACTGCGTTTATTCATCATCTTGTCCCGTAATCTCCCTTTCCATCATCCATGAAGACTAGAACGCAATAGATAGTCCAATAAGGTCCAGAGATTCTGATCTGGTTCCCTGTCTTCTTGCTTATCCTAATAGATGATATAGGTAGTGTACAAAGCTAAATGTCTTCTTTAAGCTCACATAAAATGCACGACTCAGTGATTGGCATGCTATTGTTTTTTAACCCCCCTTACATCTACAACCAATTCTAAGCAGTTAACTCTTCATTTTATTTTAACTTGGCCTACCCCAGATAAAAAGCTGAGGACACCCCAATCAGGACCATATAAGAATTACAGTAAAAAGGAAAATACTTTTTTGTTCATTTTTTTTTTAACGCCCTAATACTTTGATGAAAAGCAGCAGCAAACAAAAAATTCAGCATGAAATATTAGGTGGGTGATGTGTGTGATTGAAGGGATTGGGCTGCAGGAAGAAAAGTGAAGAGAATACAGAAGAAAAGTGGATGATAGTAGTAGCAGTTTAAGGCTAAGATCTCTTCTGACAATTTTCCTCACTGTCAGAAGTCAACAGAGAGTCCTGAATAAGTAATACAAGGTCATTCCAACAATTTTAGTTTGAAACTCAAGGCAAAGCAAAGAGAGCTGCCTTGTGTCTAGAATTTGGCTGGAGGGTCCTCAGAGTCTACTAAACATGACAGCCACCCAGATGCCCTGTATCAGAGGAAGGCAGAAGCAATAGACCAGAAACAGAACCCTATGGTCCAGGATTTGAGAATCATGTGCAGTAGTTTTGTGCCAGGGAGTGTGGAGAAGGGAAGGACAAAACAGTAGTTCGCACATGCAACAAAACATTCAACAAATTTTATAGGCAGACATTAAAATTAGTCATTATCCTATAAATGGGACATCTTTGCATTAAGTGAAGCTCATGGTTTGTTAGAATTTTTTTTCCTCTCTCTGTATTTTTTTTTTTTTTTTCAATTTTGGTACTTAATAAAATTCTGTTACATTTTCACTACAACAAAACACAAGAGTGAATTAACCTTTCAGTTTCACAGAGCTTATATTTGGAATATTAGTAATTTTCTCTTCTTCAGAGATGGCCAATATGTAATCTGAAAGAATGGATGGTGGAAAGTTGAAAGAACTCAGTTGTGATATGCAGATGACCTTAGGAGTTTAAGGCATTTCAGTGCATGTGTTACTGCTAAGGAGATAAAGAAAGGTCATGTCAATTAAAGTATTTTTAAGACCCTTCTTACCATGCAGCTGTTGATCTTCTGATGCAGTTACATTTTCTAATTGTCCCAAATAGCCTCTGGGTTTCACTGAATATCAACAGAAGGATCTCATTTATCACTCCCTAATCCAAACCATAATTCATGTTTTCAGTTTTTCACCCTCTTCCTAGACTCATCTTCTTGGACAAAGGACTTCTCCCCTTGAGGCTATTCCATCTAGTGATCACTCCCTACATCACTTACAATCTTTCATAATCAATCATATCAACAATGGGGAAGTCACTCACCACTAAGTTCTTTATGTTTCCATCATGATTGCCCATGGGAACTTCATGCCTGTTCTAAGGCTATGCAGGTCAACATCAATGACTTGTCTGGAAGGCCATATAGCCATTTTGACATGGAATAATTTGGCAACTCTTGCCCAAGGAATCACATCTTAGTAATTAGAAAGAGGTATAGACATACCAAATATTTAAACCTGAAGAGATACCTCTGGATGCAAGGTCAGTTCTCTATTTCTTTAATTTTTTTTACTCATCCCTCTCCCCTACTTTTTTTTAAACCACATAGATGTCTAGTTTTCTTTACAGAGACACAATGAGTCCAGTCAGTTCACCTCAAATATTTCTCAATTTACTCCCATTAAATATAGAAGTATGTGGGCTTTCCCTGTGAGATAATAAATGTACTTGAAAGTACTTCGTATCTAATCCTGAATTGAGACTGCAGGGCAATGTGGAAAAAGCAAATCCTTTAGATCTTGTTTGAATTTTTGCTCTGCTAGTTACTACCTATGCAGCTAAGGACAAGATCTTTACTTTTCCAAGCCTTAGTTTCTTTAATATAAAGGTGATAATACTCAATTTTTAGAGTAGTGAGAATTCTGAGATAATGTATACAGAGCACTTATCCCATATTTTTTAAGTTTAAAATTTTATTGTTATTTTTGTAAAAATGATACATTTTCAGAGTTCTTTGTTTCTTTATGTGGTATTCTAAAATATTAAGGTTCCAAGAGCCCAGCATCTAATTAAAGGGATAGCAGTCATGTAATAATACAAATTATTTTACAAATGTACAGAGTTTGGTTCAATTATTGATCAATTCAGGTCTATGAAACTTGAAAATTAAATAATTTTAATGGTGCAAACTGACGTTCACTATAATCACTGATTTTTTAAGTAACAGCAAAATCATACATTTAAAAAAATGGATTAGCACCATCCCATTTCTTTATTCAAGAAATTTCATAAGGAAATATGTATCACTGACAGCGTTTTCAGAAAATATGCAGAGCCCCTGACTTACAATGGATTAATTTTTTTTTTTCTTTTTGCTGGGCTTTTCAGGGTAATAAATACATTATCAGTTTATAATATTTATGACTTATGATAGGATTATCAGATAGGATTATAATAAGATTATGACCCCATCATAGTCAAGAAGCAGCTGTATAAAGAAACATCTTTCTCCTTGTAGTTTTAAAGTGTTTCACCCTCTTCCTAGACTCATCTTCTTGGGTTGAGTTACCTCCTTATGTTGTCACCAGGCTAGATGGCCGTAGCTTCAGAATAATTTTTTAATCTTCCCAAACCCTCCTATTAAAACAAAGCAACTAAGATAACAAGACATAGAATAAGCAAACAAAAACCAAAAAATCCCACTAGCAAAGGAAATAAAAATTAAAGTGGAAATTAATGAAATAGGAAAATAATAGAGAAAACCATAAAACCAAAGTTTGCTTATCAAAAAGATCAATAAAATTGACAGACCTTAAGTAGAATAAGGAAAATATAGAAAATTCATATTAAAATTAGGAATGAAAGAGTATACATTACAATTGAGCTTACAGAACTAAAAGTAATTACAAGGAATACTATAAATAATTATATGCCACCAATTAGACAACATCCACAAAATGGATGCATTACTAGAAAAATACAAACTACCAAAGTGACTCAAAAATAAGCAGAAAATATGAATAGACCTATATAAGTAAAGAGAATGAATTAACAATAAAATATTGTTTACTGCAAAGAAAATCCCAGGCCCAGATAGATAGCTTCACTGGCTAATTTTATCAATCATTTAAAGAAAAATTGTGACCAATACTTTACACATTCTTCCAAAAATAGATTAGAGTAGAACACTTTCCTACTCATTCTATGAGGTCAGTATTTTCATGATACAAAAATCAGATATCACAAGAAACCAAAAATTACAGATCAGCATCCCTTATGAATAAAGACAGAAAAATACTCAACAAAATAATAGGAAACCAAATCCAGAAACATTAAAACGTATTATACACCATGACCAACTGGGATTTGTCCTAGAAATGCAAGGTTGTTTTAACATTAAAAAATCAATCAATGTGTTAATAGAAAAAAGGGCAAAAACATATAATCATCTCTATAAACAAAGGATATATATTTGACAAAATCTCACACTCTTTCATGATAAAACACTCAACAAACTACAGGTAAAAGGAAATTTTCTCGATGTGGTAAAGTGATCTATGAAAACCAAAAAGGAACATCATACTTAATGGCGAATGATTAAATACTTTCCCTGTAAGATCAGGTAAAGGATGTCTACTCTCACTACTATTCAGTTGTTGTACTGAAAGTTCTAGCTAGAGAAATTAGGCAGGTAAAAGTTAAAAGATATCAGATTAGAAAGGAAGAAGTTAAACTATCTCTACTTGTAGATGATATGGTCTTGTACCTAGATAATCCTAAGGAATCTACTTTTTAAAAAGACATTATTAGAACAAATAAGTGACTTCAGCAATGTTGCAAGAGGATGCAATATCAACGTACCAAAAGCAATGTAAATATAGAAAAATGAAATTAAGAAACAATTCCATTCACAAAAACATCAAATTGAATAAATACTTAAGAATAAGTTTTACAAAATAATTGCAAGACTTGTGGATTTAGAACTACATACATGGTTGAAATTTAAAAAAAGAATAAATAGGAAAGAAGTTGCATGTTGATAGATTAGAGGATTTAATATTGTTAAATGGTGATACTTCCTTAACAGATATATAAATATATCAGATTATCAGCTTACCATTTACTAAAGTTGATAAGCTGACCCTAAAATTGATGAAAATGCATAAAAGCCAAAACAATCTTGAAAAAATATAACGAAGTTGAAGGACTCACACATTCCAACTTCAAATCTTTCTTCAAAGCCACAGCAATCAAGACAGTTAGACATATAGATCATGCAGATAGACATACGTCAATATAGCAAAATGGAGAGTCCAGAAATAAGCCCTTACACTGACGGCAAATTGATTTTTGATAAGGGTGTGAAGACAATTTAGTGGAGAAATTTTTTTTTAACAAATAATGCTGGAAACATTGAGTATCACAAAATTAAGTTGGAAGTCCTCCTTACGTGTATACAAATACATTTTTAACTCAAAAATGTATCATGCACCTAAATGTAAGTGCTAACAGTTTGGAGAAAACACAAGAGTAAGTCTGGGTTACTTTGGATTAAGCAAAACTGTAGGTATGACACTGAAAGCAGAGGTGATAGAATAAATAAATAAATAAATTGGACTTCATCAAAATAAAAAGCTTTTGTGCTTTAAAGGACACCACCAGGAGAGCAGAAAGACCACCCACAGAATAGCAGGGGATATTTGAAAATCATTTATCTGATAAGAGATCTGTATCCAGAATATATGTTTTAAAATTTTACATCTCAGAAATGAAAAGGCAATTTATTTGAAAAAATGGTAAAGGAATTGAATGGATTTTTCTCTGTATAAGACATGTAAATGATTGATAACACAGAAATAAAAGTTCAACATCATTAGCCATTAGGAAAGTTCAAATAAAAACCACATGAAATATTGTTTCATACATCATTATGTATCTTCAGAAAAGACAAATAATAACAAGTATTGGCAAAGATGTGGAGAAACTGAAACCCTGACCCACTACTGGAATTGTACATGAAATTGTGTGGTTTCTTTAGATTGTGTTTCTCTTAAAATGGTAAACATGGGCCAAGTGTAGTGGCTCAAGTCTGTAATCTCAGCACTTTCGAAGGCCAAGACTAGGGGATTGTTTAAGGCCAGGAGTCTGAGACCAGCCTGGGCAACATAGCAAGACCCTCTCTGTACAAAAAAAAAAAAAAAAAAATTGAAAAAAGCAAATTAGCTGGGCATGGTGATCCACACCGGTAGTCCTAGCTAGTAGGGAGTCTGAGGTGTGAGGGTCACTTGAGTACAGGGGTTTAAGGTTACAGTGAGCTATGATTGCACCATTGCACCCCAGCTTGGGTTACATTCTAGCTTGAGTGACAGAGTGAAACCCTGTCTCAAAAAAAAAAAAAAAAAAAAAAAAGTTACCATATAACCTGGCACTTCCACTTCTAAATAACAGAATATCTCTCAAATGCAAAAATACAAGGACAGGCCAAAAGCAACTCCTGAAAGACATGTGAGGTAGCAGCAACCATGTGGGAAGACATAAAGAGAAGCAAAGAGACTTCCAATGGCCCAGCGAGTTAGAGACTTCATGAAATGAATCATCAACAAGTACTCATTCCCAAGCAGGAAAGTCTCCCATCTGCATGCAGAGTTCAGTGGGCCAACTGGGAACAGCAAGCGAGACTGGAAGAGGCCAATGCAGTTGTCAATTCACAGGTGAACGAAGGAGACATTGGAAAGCATGGTCAGTACATGGCAGTCTGGGTCCTGTAAACTCTAGAAGTCAACCTACCATAGCTGGTTTCCAGGACTCAGTTCATGCTGAAAACAAATCAATGAAAAGCAACTAAATTGAGGAGAAAGGGGGCACTGGGGCAAAGAAAAAATAAATTCCTTTTCTTTTGAAAGTAGGGAGAGGAGCGGACAACACAAATCTCAGAGTGCACAAGGCATATTATTAAATATCTAGTGTTTATAAAAGAGGGTGAATCCCTACAGTTAAGAAGCTAGCAAACATATCCTAAACCATACCTCCTCTATTAAGAGAATAGGAAAACCAGTGGTTGTGCCAGCCAAGTACATATTAACTCTCAGTTTCAAATTCATTCTTTGACACTCTGCTCTGTGATCTGGAGTTGGTACTCTGCAAACTATTTGCTAATTGGCATCCTGTTAGATTCTGTCAATAGTAGGAGGTATTCAAGCAGAACTTGCAGGCAGAGAAAGGGAGAATGATTTCTTCCCTTTCTGTTTTCATACTGTTCCTGACCATAATGCCCATAGCAGCAGTGGTTTGTTCCAGTCTCTAGCTACCTTGAGCATTCCAGAACTGTCTATTCTCCCCTTCACTGTAATTCTTGGCAGTTGAAAAGGCCTCCTGATAAGATATTCTGATTTACATCTACATGAGGTGTTCATCTAAGCTTTGGACGTTTTAATAAACCCAACTACTTCCCTGCACTTCTCCAGGCCTAAATGTAATAGCCGTGTCCACAGTTATAATCACCATATTACCCTAGTGTACTCTGTTTATTCAATCAGACACTCAACACTTGTGCAATCAATTTATGTATTAAGTTCCCTGTGTTACAATATCTAGTTTGGTTGCTGTATTCCTGTAGAGACCCTGAGAAGGTTCTTTGTTATTGGTGATATTTTTGAATGCAGGCTAGATTTATGGCAATTGTGAAATAGAATCCAAGTAATTCACAACATCCAGTGGCATCATATCAATTAAATTGTAAGCTGCTGTTGTTTGTGACAATGTGGCTATTGGAGTAAATATCTTGGCAGATCAAATGGTGGTTGCCCTTTATAATTGTAAAGGGGTGGAAATGATAATTATAAGACCTATGGGGAAGAATGGCTGCTGCTTCTTGCCTTAGAGAGTTTTGCAAAAGAAGGTGGCAAGTTTGAGACTGTAAACTCTTCATTTAAGTAATAGTAACAGAACCAAAGAGTTTCTGTTCTATGACAAATCTAAAGGAATCACTTATTCCTTGCAGCCACAGAGCCAACCCTGCTGAAGATACGACTACTATTTAATTATACAGGTTAAAGAAGTACAATGTAAGTTGAATTTACAGATTTACCAACTGAAAGAGGTTTGCTTGAGAAGGCTGAGACCCTGTGATTTGAAATGGAAACACATGGGTGAACTTAATGCTGAGCATCCAGAGCCTCCTAGATTTTCTAAGTTATCTTTACCAGGAAAGACTTCCCCTCCTTTCTCCAAGGAAACTAGCTTTCCTTTGCTTGAAGACCATATAATAAATGTACCTGAGGCAGTAGTATGGTAGGGAAATACTATGCTCAAGATCTACCCAAACTGCCCTTTACTGGCTCCAGACTTATATTTCATGTCAGATCTCAGCAGGTTTGTAGGAAAAAAATGTGAGGTCTAACCAAGAAAAAGTTTATATTTCAAAGTAATTGTAATGTTTTCTTCATCTATATCATCAGAAACCTTGGGAAATATATGTGAGAATGAATTCTAAGAGTGTTAAACCATCGAGAACAAAATGTAATTTTTGATTATGCAAAATGATTGATATGGATGCACTCGACAAAGACTAAATTTAATGTGATGGCTCCGTCAGCTAGTAGCAGCTCTAGTAGTTTTTGTTTTTAACAAAAATGTGGACTTGAAAGTGGCCTATATTCAATAAAGTTAATATGCTAGTATTTTAGTAAAATGTAGAAGAAGGGATCCGAAGGTGTAGGAAGACATAGATGTGGAAGTATATTTATTATGTGGTATTTGCAGAGGACAACCCTTTCAACAAAATATTGAGAAATACACTAAACATGGAGGCTCCCTGAGAGTGAGTGGTACAGAAGACCAACGCTGAATTCTCCATGTCTTTTATGACCTATCCTTACAAATCGCACATCATCACTTCCTCAGTATGTTATTGGTTGTACAGCTTAACCCAATTCGAGGCAAGAGGGGATCGTACAAGGACATGAACAGCAGGAGACAAAGATCTTTGAGGGCATAAAAAATAAAATAAAAACTAAAAATACTTGGAAGCTGGCTCCTACAACTTGTTTGTGAATTTGACTTTAAAATAATCAAAATACCCTACATGAGTATGATAAAATTAGACATTTCTGTCATAGCAGTGTCTTAAACTATGAAGGAAAAGTTATAACACTTACATATTCTAGTTGGCTATTGATTTGCTAGCATAATCAGTGTGAGGAAATAAAATAACTAAATACAAAATTTGGCCTTACATCCCTTGTTTGATAGACACTAAACACAAAAATAGCTGAAAAAAAATTTCAAATTTTTTGTGTGTGGACATGGTGGTGGTGGTAGTTCCAGTAGTGTTTTTTCTTTTTTGAAACTATTATATGTGTATTATATTTAGAATAAAGCAAATGGGCAATTATACCGGTGTCATCAAGGACCTGGATTTTCAGGTTAAGAAGAGATATAGGTATAATATCAATGAAGTTATATACAATTCCCATTCAATTAATTCTACATTTGCATTCAAAGATTCTGCATCAACTCATTAAGTATTATATATGCATCTGCTAGCTCTTCCTTTGAAAAGGCCTAGAAACAACAAATTAGCCTAGTTGCATTACTCCCCTAGAGCTCAGATTAGAGTCTGTATATATCTTTTTCTATACAAGGGAACCAGCAGCTCCTTGCGTGACTAATTCCAGTGCTGGGGGGAAAAATGTATGCGATGAGTCTGGAACATTTTGTCAACCTGAAAGCAAAAGAATCTAGCAAAGACTACTGGGGTTTAATCAAAAGGACTCAGAAGCCACCTTGAAGCATCCTCTACTGGACAATGAATTAAAATACATCAAACATCATTAAATCCATGGGCCCTTAAGATTCTTTTTAAACACAATAGAAAAGAAAACTCTTTGTTCACCTTTGGAAGATGCTATTCATTATTTTGAAAAGTGGTTAACACAGAAAAGAATTAAGCATTTATTCACTTTTTTCTATATCAACTGTATCTCAGGGTAACCAAGTATGTCATGAGCAGTTTCACTTGATAATTACATTTAGCTAACAAGTGTAAGAGATATAGTATCAGCTGACAGAAGGACATAGGGTTATAGAAACAAAACCAAAAGACCTTACTTAAAATTCTATACAGTCACACCCTCTGGGGATGGGGCTAAAGGGAAAGAGGAAAAAAAATATATTAGGGGTAAAGGAAGAGAAAGGAAAAAATTCTATCTGCATACACACACACACACAAAAATCACAAAAATTAGAAGTGCCAAAATCTACAGATAAGAGAGAACCAATCAGTGCAAGAATTTTGGCACCATGAAAAATCTGAATGTAGTGACACCACCAAAGGATCCCATTAGCTCTCTGGCAAAGGTCTCTAACAAAACTGGAAACTCAGAAATGACTGTAAAATAATTAAAAACAAAAATTGAAAGGAAGCTGAACAAGATCTAAGACAAGTTTGAAAATTCACACAAAGAAATTTTTAAAGCAATCCGGAAAGTGAAGGAAGGGATGAACATTCTAAAAAGAAACCAATCAGAGCTTCTGCATTGAAAATCTCACTTAATAAATTTAAAAATACAATTGAATCTTTATCAATAAACTGGACCAAACAAAGAAAGAATTTCAGAGTTTGAATACCAGTCTTTCAAACTAACCCAGTCAGACAAAAATAAAAAGTAAATAATTTTTTAAACGGACAAAGTCTTCAAGAAATATGGGATTACATAAGGCAACCAAACCTATGAATTGTTTGCATTTCTGAGAGAGACAAAGAAAAGAACCTAGAAAATATATTTGAGGGAATAATTCAAGAGAATTTTCATAATCTTGTTAGATAACTAGATGGCCAGATGTAAGAAATCCAGAGAACACCTGTATGATGCTATAAAAAAATGAACATCACCAAGGCATATAGTCACCAAACTGTCCAAGTTTAATGCTAAAGAAAAAGGACTCAAAGGCAGCCAGAGAAAATGGTCAGATTATGTACAAAAGGAGCCCCATCAGGCTAACAGCAGACTTCTCAGCAATACCTTACAAACCAGGAGAGATTTGGGGTCTATTCTCAGCATTCTTAAAGAAAACAAATTGCAGCCAAGAATTTCATATCATGCCAAACTAAACTTCATAAGTGAAAACAAGAGATCTTTTACAGACAAGCAAGTGATAAAGAAAATTGTTACCACTAGACCAAGCTTACAAGAAATCCTTAAGAGAGTTCTAAACATGGAAACAAAAGAACCATAACTCCTACTACAAAAACACACTTATGAACACAGTCCACAGACCCTGTGAAGCAACCAGACAATAGAAAATACAAAGCAATAGCTAACAACTTTATGAGAGAATCAAAATCTCATATATAAATATTAACCTTGAAAGTAAATGGCCTAAATGCCCCACTTAAAAGGCACAGAGTGGCAAGTTGGATTAAAAAACAAGATCCATCCATCTCTGTCTTCAAGGGACCCATCTCACAGGTAATGGCACCCATCGGCTTAAGGTAAAGGGTTAAAGAAATACCTATCATGCAAATGCATCACACAACAAAAGGAGGGCCACTATTCTTATATCAGATAAAACAGACTTTAAACCAACAACAGTAAAAAAGGACAAGAAGGGCATTACACAATAATAAAGAGTTTGATCGAACAAAAAGACTTAACTCTCCTAAATACATAAACACCTGAAATTAGAGCACCCAGATTGACAAAACAAATAGGTCTAGACCTGTCAAAAGACTTAGTCACACAATAATAATGGGGGACTTTACCCCACTTACACTATTAGATCATCAAGGCAGGAAACTAACAAAGAATTTCTGGACTTAAATTCAACACCTGACCAATTGGACCTAATAGATACCTGCAAAATAACCCACCCATCAACCACAGAATATATGTTCCTCTCATTTGCATGTGGAACATACTCCAAGATTGACCACATGCTTGGCCATAAAGTAAGTGTGAATAAATGCAAAAAAAATCAAAAGTATAGCAACCATAATCTCAGACTACAGTGGAATAAAAATAGAAATCAGTATAAAGAAGATCTCTCAAAACCACACAATTACTTGGAAATTAAACAACTTGCTTCTGAATGACTTTGAGTAAACAACAAAATTGATGCAGAAATAAAAAATCATTTGAAATAAACGAATACAGGGACACAACATACCAAAATCTCTGGGATGCAGCAAAATCAATGTTAAGAGGAAAGTTTATAGCACCTAAATGACCACCTCAAAAAATTAGAAAGATCTCAAATTAACAATGTAACATCACACCTAAAGGAACTATAAAAACAAAATCAAACTAACCCCAAAACTAGCAGAAGAAGAGAAATAACTAAAAGCAGAACAAAAATAAACAAAATTAAGACCCCAAAATGCATCTTTAAAAACCCAGTGAAACCAAAAGTTGGTTACTGAAATAATACACAAGATTGATAGACACAAACTGCTAATATAGTCACCAGACTGTCCAAGTTTAATGCTAAAGAAAAAGGACTCAAAGGCAGCCAGAGAAAATGGTCAGATCATGTAAAAAGGGAGCCCCGTCAGGCTAACAGCAGACTTCTCAGCAGATACCTTACAAACCAGGAGAGATTTGGGGTCTATTCTTGTTTTCACTTATGAAGTTTAGTTTGGCATGATAAAATAATACACAAACTGCTCTCAAGGTTAACAAAGAGCAAGTATCCAAATAAGTACAATCAGAAAGAACAATGGTGACATTACAACCAATCCTACAGAAATACAAAGGATCCTCAGAGACTGTTATGAACAGCTCTATACACACAAACTAGAAAATCTATAAGGATATAGATAAATTCCTCAAAACATATAATATCCCAAGATTGAATCAGAAAGAAATTGAGGGGCTGGGCATGGCAGCTCATGCCTGTAATCCCAGTACTTTGCGAGGCCAAGGCAGATGGATCACTTGAGGTCAAGAGTTCAAGACCAGCCTGGTCAACATGGTGAAACCCCGTCTCTACCAAAAATAAAAAAAAATTTAAAAAAAAAAAATTAGCCAGATATGGTGGTGGGTACCTGTAATCCCAGCTACTTAGAAGGCTGAGGCAAGAGAATCGCTTGATTCCAGAAGGTGGAGGTTGCAATAAGCCGAGATCACACCACCGCACTTCAGCCTAGGCAATAGAATGAGCCAAAAAAAAAAAAAAAAAGAAAAGAAATTGAAACCCTGGACAGACCAATATGAGTTCTGAAATTCAATCAGTAATAAAAAAAAGCTCCAGACCAGAAGGATACACAGCTGAATTCTACCAGATGTACATAGAAGAGCTGGTACAGGTCCTACTGAAAGTATTCCATAAAATTGAGGTGGAGGGACTCTTCCCTAGTTAATTCTGTGAAGCCAACATCACAGAATAGAAAAACCGGGCAAAGACAAAATGAAAAAAAAAAAAAAAAAAAAGCAGAAAAAAAACCCCCAAAAAAATGAAAAACTATGTGCCAATATCTTTGATAAGCACAGATATAAAAATCCTTATTAAAAACGTTAACCCTACATGATCAAGTAGGCTTCATTCCTCGAATGCAAGGATGGTTCATACATGCACATCAGTAAATGTGATTCACTACATAAACAGAATTGAAAACAAAAATCATATGATCATCTCAAAAGATGCAGAAAAAAACTGTTAATAAAATCCAAATTCTTTCATGATAAGAACCCTCAAGAAACTAGGTATCCAAGGAACATACCTCAAAATAATAAGAAACATCTGTGACAAATGCATAGCCAACATCATACCAAACAAGCAAAACCTGGAAGCATTCCCCTTGAGAACTGGGAAAAGACAAGAAGGTGTAGTCTCACCACTCCTATTCAACATAAAAAGGCTTTGCCTGAGCCATCAGGCAAGAGAAATAAATGAAAGACATCCAAAGAGGAACATAAGTCAAACTATCTCTCTGTACCAATGATATGATTGTATACCAAGAACAATCCTAAAACCTCTGCTAAAAGGCTCCTGAAGCTGATAAATGACTTCAGTAAAGTTTCAGGATACAATATCAACATACAGAAATCAGTAACATTCCTACACACAAATATGGTTGAAACTGAGAGTCTTATCAAGAACACATTCCCATTTTCAATAGCTTCAATTAAAAATAAAATACCTGGGAATATTCCTAACCAATGAAGTGAAAGGTCTCTACAAGGAGAATGATAAAACACTGCAGAAGGAAATCAGAGATGACACAAATAGAAAAACACTCCATGCTCATGGATAGGAAGAATGAATATTATTCAAAAGACCATACTGCCCAAAGCAATGTACAGATTCAATTCTATTTCTATCAAGCTACCACCATCATTTTTCACAGAACTAGAAAAAAAACTATTATAAAATTAATATGGAATCACAAAATAGCCTGAACAGACAAAGCACTCCTAAGCAAAAAGAATGACCCAGAGGCATTACATTACCCAATTTCAAACTATATTAGATAGAGAACCCAGAAATAAAACTGCACACCTACAACCCTCTGACTTACGACAAAGTTGACAAAAATAAGCAATGGGGAAAGGCATCCCTATTCAATAAATGGCTAGCCATGTGCAAATGAATAAAACTAGACCCCTACCTTTCACCATATACAAACATTAACTCAAGATGGATTAAATATTTAAATATAAGACCTCAAACTATAAGAATTCTAGAAGAAAACCCAGGAAACACCATTTGGGACATCAGCCTTGGGAAGGAATTTATGACTAATTCCTCAAAAGCAATGGCAACAAAAACAAAACTTGATAAGTGGGACCTAATTAAACTAAAGAACTTCTGCACAGGAAAAAAAACTATCAACAGATAATTTACAGAATAGGAGAAAATATTTGCAAACTACACATCTGAGAAAGGTCTAATATCCAAATGTATAGGAAATTAAATAATTCAACAAACAAAAACATGTACTCCCATTTAAAAATGAGCAAAAGACACAACAGGCATTTCTGATAATAAGATAGAAAAGCAGCCATCAAACATGCAAAACAAATTCCACATTACTAATCATCAGATAAATGCAAATCAAAACTGGAATGAGATACCATCTCACATCAGTCAGAATAGTTATTATTAACACATCAAAAAAAAAAATGCAGGCAAAGCTGCAGAGAAAAGGGAAAGTTTATACACTATTGGTGCGAATGAAATTAGTTCAGCCACTGTGAAAAGTAGTTTAGAGATTTCTCAAAGAACTTAGAACTACCATTCAACCCAGCAATCCCATTACTGGGTATCTATCTAAAAGAAAATAAATAGTCCTACCCAAAAGACATAGTCACTTGCATGTTCATTGCAGCCCTATTCACAATAACAAAGGTATGGAATCAATCTAGGTGTCCATCAATGTTTGATTGGATAAAGAAAATTTGGTATACATATATCGTGGATACTTTGCAGTCATATGAAAGAACAAAATCATGTCCTTTGCAACAACAAACAGCATAGATGCAACATGAGGCCATTCTCCCAAGTGAATTAACACAGAAAGAGTAAACCAAATACCACATGTACTCACTTGTAAGTGGGAGCTAAACAGTGGGTACTCATGTACATAAAGATGGCAGCAGTAGACACTGGGGACTACTAGAGCAGGGATGAAGAAAAGGGGGCAAGGGTTAAGAAACTATTGGGCATTGTACTCAATACCTGGGTGACAGGATCAATCATACCCCAAACGTCAACCTCACACAATATACCCAGGTAACAAATCTGCACGTGTACCCCCTGAATCTAAAATAAAGTTGAAATTATTTTCAAAATAATAATAAATATCACCATTTTGCATTCCTTAATGAATTAATGAATTTAGATAAATGATAGATCTGGAAAAAGAGGCATCCATGCTTCCTTGTGGAAATACACAAAACATCCTCTGAAGTATTTATGCTGAAGAATCTAACCTGAAGATGATCAAGCCCATAGCTCTAACTTCCCAGTTTCAGCAAATAAAAGAATCAGAGGAACATATTATATAATTCCATAGCAAAGTTCAGACTATCATGAACTGTAAGACAAATGACTCAGTTTCTTCAAAATATAAATTGCAAGATAAAAGAGAGAAAAGTATTTGTATTTTAAAATTAAAAGGCTTATGTATATAAACCAATTACAATCTAAAAACTTGTTTGAACATTTTTGTGAAACAACAGGCAATATTTGAACATGGATTATGAGATTTTCTATTAAGTTTTTTTAGTGTAGTAAGGATATCAAAAAATTTTTAAAAGCTTGTAGTATTTCGATATATGTATTAAATATAGATTAAAAATATGACTGATATTTGCTTCAAATTAAAATCAAGGAAGGTGAGTGTGGCTATAGATGAAACAAAATTGGCACTGAGTTGATAATTGTTGTGTTTGAATTAATAGGTATATGCCATTGAATTATATTATTTTCTATACTTTCACATGTATTTGGAAATTTATATGTGTGTGTGTGTGTGTGTGTGTGTGTGTGTATATATATATTTTTTTTTTTTTTGAGACAGAGTCTCGCTCTCTTGCCCAGGCTGGAGTACAGTGGTGCCATCTCGGCTCACTGCAAGCTCTGCCTCTTGGGTTCATGCCATTCTCCTGCCTCAGCCTCCCAAGTAGCTGGGACTACAGGTGCCCGCCACCACACCCGGCTACTTTTTTGTGTTTTTAGTAGAGATAGGGTTTCACCATGTTAGCCAAGATGGTCTCAATCTCCTGACCTCATGATCCAGCTGCCTTGGCCTCCCAAAGTGCTGCGATTACAGACATAAGACACCGCACCTGGCCTATAATATATATTTTTAACTAAAAATAAAGGATATGTGTTTTAGATTTTTGCTATAAGGCCATGAAAAGTACTTTTAATTTTGATGGTTGTATCACCACATCTTGTATAGTCCTACAGTGGTATACATTTTATACATGATCATTCCTATGATTAAAGTAGCTTCTCCTTGATCGGTTTTGTTCCTGGCATATTAGACACCAGCAACCTTATGGATTAGGACTTGGCTTTATGCCCAGGCTCTAAGACATGAGACAAGAGCTAACAATAAAAGTAATGACTAAGTACTGTCTGTTATGTATCTTCAGTTAGAAGCTCAAAGTTTTGCTTTGAATTCAACAATAAACCAGTCCGGTTTTGCCTGAAGATAGTCACTTAATTTTAGAGCTTATTGACTTTGACAGTATAAGGGATCATGAATTGTAGAGAAGAGATTTGACATGCATGGGAATAAAGTGATTGGGCTAGTGTCTTATTATCCTTGCACCTCCACATTTTCCCATTGTGCCTGGCATACAGCAAGTAATAAAGAAATTTTGATTTATCATTTTCAAAAGGAAGAAAGAGGCTGAGGGAAAGAGAGCTAGAGAAAGGGAGGGAAGGAGAATGGAAGGAAGCTGTACCATTTATCTGTTGTTGCAATAATGCTGTGTAAAAAGAACCACGAAACCTCAGTGGCATACAAAACTCAGCTTTCAGTGTGCGAATGCCTGGGGTGCTTTCTAGGTAGATCTGCTGAACTTTACTGCACTTGCAGGTCTCAGATGAGACCGCAGGAATAAATTGGCTGTACTACATGTCTCTTATAGTCTAGCAGGCTAGATCAGGTATGTCCTCATGGTAATAGAAACAGTACAAGAGAGAGAGCAAGCTCAATCCTTCTAGCGCTTTTCCAACTTCCACTTGGTCATGTTTTGCTGCATCCTGCTGACCCAAGCAAGCCACACAGCCAATCTGAGAACATTACTAAGTTGGATGACAAAGGATGTCAATACCTGGAGCTGAGAAGACGTAAGGCCTTTTATTGTTTGTTTTAGCCACATTCCACAACAGAAATAAAAATAGGAAATACATGGCCAGGCAAATGGGAGCTCTGAATATTGCTTTTCTCTCCTCTTTCTTTTTGAACTCCTAAACAAGACAATTGGAATTATAGTGCCGAATAACTGAATTAACTTTTGGCCTTGATTGTTAGTTCCATTGGAGCTTTTATATCATATTTTCATTAATCCAACAAATATTTATTGAGTTCAACCTCTTTGCAAGTATCTGTATAAAGCATTGTCATTTGCACATGGTAACTACTTGATAAATATTGACTTAAACAGCAATTTTAGTCATAGATTCTTTGTCTATGTAGTCCCATTTCTTATTTGGCCTCATTATCTCATATCCAAGAGTGAAGCAAGTGTTAGCCTGCTTCTCCACTCCTGATGTTCCCTTGGATATGGAGGGAGCCCCATTGTCTAGGATCCGTGGCCTCTGTATCCATATTCTGACTCCATGTCAGGTGGATAGCTTTTTAATTAGTGAGCATGGAAGGAGAAACTGAGCACTTGCAGTTCTGTCTTTCTGTTTCTCTTTATAGAACAGTTTTAAACCAAAGTTATTTTTCTACTTTGCTCCTCTAGGAAGTCCCTGTTACTGTGGGAAGAATTCCACCCAGTCTGGGGCTGAACATTAAGAAGCTCACTTTGCCTTCCAATAGAAGCCTCCAATATTCACTGTATCCACAAAAGAGGCATTTTGGTTTCTGTCTCCTTGATTCTGGTTTAGATTGGTATGTGGAAAATATATTCCAGTTATGCCTCCACACCTTCAAGATACATCCAGTAACTCATATTTTATTATTCTCCAGTGACATATTGTACTTATTATCAGAGTGTTGGTAGTCATGTGCATTAGAACTAATCCAAAGTAGCATATGTGAATACATTGCCCAGACTACATAATCAGTGGCTTCCTGAAATGTTTTTCCAGGATGGCAGTGTGCATGCAATGCTAAATACTTGACCAAAAGTTATAAATATAATCAATTATCTGATCTATAAAATGATTAATATCCAGAACTTTGAAAATATCAAAGTGACACCCTTTCTTTTATGCCTTTCAATGTCAACTTTTGTCCGCGGCGTTTAATTTAAAGTCACTTTTACACTGAAAATTTCAATAACTTCCATTTTTAATAACATGTTTCTTTTTATTTCCCAAATGATCTACTAACTTTAGTTTCATGTAGTGTATTTTATACAAGTATTTTCCCAAACCAGTTGTATAATGTATTTAAAAAATCAAAGATGGCTAGCTAATCTTGCAAATAAAGATGCTGGATATAAAAATTTAAGTGACATCAACCCTGGCCTATGTTGGAAGATAAAGAGTAGTTAATTTCTCTGATTTACTATTATTTACACTTATTTGCTAACAACTTATATTTAAGCTTATTTTTAACCATCAAAAGAGTATTTGCAGGTATGTAATATAAGTGTTTTGTTTATGGGTAATGAAATTATTATAATTATACTCACAGATTACTTATTCAGTTCCAAACTGAATGGTGAGTAATAATAAAGTGAATTAAACATTATTTATGAGTTAAGCTGTACCTTTTCATGACCTACTGCACTTTCAGCGGTAAGCAAGGGCATAGGAAAGATAAGATCTATCATATGTTATGCTTCACAAACTATCTCCATAGAAATACAGTTCATTCCTTCTTGTTCAAAAAGTGTTTGGATAGGGTTCACTACTGATTTGAAATTTAAATAAAATTTTGCTCTGGAATGAGAGGATTTTGTTAGTCATGCATGTATTGCTTTTTTTCTAATATGACCTCTGTTTTCAAATGAATGACTTGTTCCTCTTCAAAAGCTGATGGATTCTATGAGGGGGAAAAAGCTACTACAGCTTTGAAAGACAACTATTTGCTTTTAATGCTTATTTCAATATTTTTTGATGCAGAAGCTAAAATGCATCAAAACCAATTTTCCTGGTTTTAGTTATGTCAGGCTTATCATTTTGGAAATGTACTAGGTATACGAATTTAATGGAAGGACTGTGACTTTTCTTGCAATCCTAAACATGGCTCTTAATTTAAATATACTGAAAAATGTGAAAAGTGTGGGATAAAAATAACGTTGCTTTACTTATGCTATATAATGAGTCTCTATGGTTGCATTATATGGCTGAGTTGCAAGACAATTATGTAGAGTACGTATATTGTATTCTTTTCATATTACTTCTTTTATAGTAGAAAATTGACTGATGTAGTTGATTAAGCCCATTTCACCAGAAAATAAGGCATGGTTTATTTTATTGTATCTAAAAATAATTTTAAAGGCCAACCCTAATCTCATATATAAATAGCTATTAGCTAGGTACTAGAGATGCCTTCGTTGTCATCAAAATTAAAACCTTTATGTAGCACAAGAAAATAGATTCATTTTGTAAAATAATACTCTTTCATTCTGCCTGGGAAGCCTTGAGGTTAGCAATAATAACTGTAGAATTAATATTAACACTTATTTTTGTTCATAGAAAATTATATTTACAGAGATTTAACCTTTTAATTTAAAGATTTAACATTTTAAATTTAACATTTTAATCAGTGGAGTTTTCAGACTGTTGTTTCTGTTTTAATTCATAATCGCTGTTGTCTTTAGATGTTTATTATAGCTCAGATAATTCAAAAGATGAGCATAAATTTAAAAAGCTTAGCCAAGGTTTGCCATAAAAGCAAAAAAGAATTATACAGCTGTCTGTGTACAATGGGTAAAACTATAAAACAAACGTCACTTCTTAAAAAGTATTTTACTGTTCTTTTGTTAAACCATTGGACATACATTAAGTAGCAACTTATGCTAGCTACAGCACTAAGTCTATAAGAAACAACAAAAACAAAAATCTGCTAGCATATTTAAGCTTTGTAATTTTTTTAGGACGCAGGGTTGGGTACTATTATACTCTTTATTTTCTAGATGAACACACTGAAGCTAGCAATATTAAATAAATTTCCCAGGCTATACAACTGGGAAATGGTAGAGATTGAATCTGGATTTATGCTTTTTGGCATTATATCATAGATGACTCTTTTTTACTTGATGGTTTATTTGCTTATTTCCTCCACTACACCCTAATCTCCTTGAATTCTGAGATTGTATTTATACATTTTCCTCCTCTTGAAAATACCTTTGCGAATCACATTATCTGGAACTCCCTAAATGTGGCACTCACAATAAATGCTTAAACAGTCTCCATTTAAAAGTCATTTTATTAGTGGACCTTTCCTATCATATTTAAAATTATAAGTCTATCCTATCCCCCCACACAAATTTTCCCTAATTTTTAACTCTGCCTATTTTCCTTCTTATTATGACCATTTGACATATATACATATATTTTACTGGTTTATTATTATTTTTCAATCTTTGCTGGAAACTAAGCTCTATGAAATAAAATGTTTCTGTCTGCTTTGTTCACAGCTGAGACAAAATACTGCTGGAACATAGTAAGACATTTAATAAATATTTGTCAAATGAATTAATAAACATCCAGTTGTTGGGATATAAAATAGACATCACAGAAAACCCAGCTTGATAGCTGCTGCAAAAATCTAGATGCTGACTAGCATTACTAAAATGGTGGTAGTGAAAAGAGGAGAGAAAATAAGGAGTCTAAGAAACATTTAAGGGATCAGCAAGGTTGGTCTTGCTTACCAAATAGATAAACACTGGGCAGTGTCTTTAACATGCGCAAAGACTTACATGACATCAAATGAATTCCTGGCATCTTAGAGCTGGAAAAACTTAGACCTCAAAGTCATCACACTTTATCCCGTCAATATGAGGAGGAAACTGAGATTCGGGCTGGTTATGTAACATGCCCAAGAGTTCCCCCACTATGACATGGTTATTCGGTAAGCAGCAGCATTTAGGTTTACAATGTATCACTGTAATTTTTGTACAGGTAAAATTTAATATGAAGTTTTGGTTAATTTTGGTATTTACCAAAATCAGTTGTGAACTGAACTAATGCATCTCTCTGATGAGTTCTTATGTTTTACTAGCCATTCAACCACTCATCTCTAACCCAAATATCAATATTTTGCATGTGGAACTAAATAATAGCAAAGTCTAACCTTAAACAAAATTATTATTGAGTAATTAGAAAGAAATTTATACACTATAAAATACAGGGAAATTCCATAACAAGAGTTTGATAAGATTATGCTTTTGTACTTGCCATACATCTATTAAATGTTAAAATTGATCTTTAGAGCTAGCTAAATATAAAGGTTTTCGTGATACTTAAGAATGTTACAGGAGCAGAAAGTTCATTTTAGCAAGGTTGTAAATGAAATTAAAAAGGTTATTTCAGAGTACAAATTTGAACCATAACATAGAAAAACTAGCATTTTAAAAATTTCCTTTTATTCATAAAATTAAACTTGAAAGAGTGGTTTTAACACCATGCTATTCCAATGTTCAGAGTCATTACACTCTAAATAAAAAGGCACAATGATGACAAATAAGTCTCCACAAATATTTGTAGATACAATTTAGCACACATTTAATTTTTATATATGTGTCTTTATAAGATTACCAATGAATCATTGGTGAAATGGTGATGTTAACTAGGCGGCATTTGATATGTTTTGTTATAACTTTGCAAAACCCTGGGCAAATTCATAATATGGGCCCCAGAAAGATGACTAACCTGGGTCCAGACAGATTAACTATAAAACCAATAAGCTGGGAGCGGTGGCTCACGCCTGTAATCCCAGCACTTTGGGAGGCCGAGGTGGGCGGATCACGAGGTCAGGAGATGGAGACCATCTTGGCTAACATGGTGAAACCCCGTCTCTACTAAAAAAAATACAAAAAATTAGCTGGGCATGGTAGCGGGCACCTGTTGTCCCAGATACTCAGGAGGCTGAGGCAGAAGAATGGCGTGAACCTGGGAGGCAGAGCTTGCAGTGAGCCGAGATCGTGCCACTGCACTCCAGCCTGGGAGATAGAGCAAGACACTGTCTCAAAAAAAAAAAGAAAAGAAAAAAAAATTAAACTTCATAGGAGTGCTAAGATGTTATTATTTCTCCTCAAATTTTTTTTAGTTTACAAGATTTGTTGCTGCACTAAAATAGCATTAAAAAAGTAAGATTTGAATTTTTCTTTTCTTTTTTTTGTTGAGACAGAGTCTAGCTCTGTCATCCAGGCTGGAGTGCAGTGGCAAGATCTTTGCTCACTGCAACCTCCACCTCCTAGGTTCAAGTGATTCTCCTGCCTCAGCCTTCCGAGTAGCTTACAGGCGCGTGCAACCATGCCTGAATAATTTTTGCATTTTTAGTAGAGACAGGGTTTCACCATGTTGGCCAGGCTGGTCTCGAACTCCTGACCTCAGGTGATCCACCCGCCTCAGCCTCCCAAAGTGCTGGGATTACAGGCATGAGCCACCACATCCGGCCAGCTTTGAATTTTAACCAATTACCCATGATTTAAATAGTTTCTCCCCACACTTCCCACATCCCTTTTGATGACTTCCTTGCCTTGGTGGAGTCAGAAAATGAATAACCATCCCAGAGGCCAGGGTGTCACTCTATTCTGAGGTGTTCCAAGATTGGCATACTGCTATTTTCTGCTTCTAAAAGAAAACACAGGTAGTCATATAAGTGTTAGTGTTTTCAAGCCCACACATAGTTCATCTTGTAACTTCACCTGAACCTGAAGCTTCATGATAATCAGGCCCCGCATTTAGCACCTTCGGGCTTCCGCTCTGTCTACACTGCTTCCAGGGCTAGAGCTCCATAAGCAGCTGCAACTGGCCTCACTCCTGATCTTCTGGTTGTTGCCCTAGCTCACCTGTATTCCACATTTTTAGAGCCTATAATATTTTCTCTTTCATGGCTGATGACTCTGGTTCCCGTTTCACTGAGAAAATACAAGCACTAAGAGAAGTTTCTAACCATTCTTATCACCATATTTCTTAGTCTAGCTTTACTTCTGCTTTTTTTATGAATATACTCTCCATGCACCTATGAAAAGCCAATCCCTCTTATCTTCTGGATACCATGCATTCAAACACACCATTCCAGCCATTGTTTCCTTCCTCTTCTGCTTTTTAAAATATTTTCTTCACTACTCATCCCTATCAACATACAAATATACTAAAATACCTCTCTTTAGAATATTTCCCTTGAGGCTATATGCTTTTGAGTTACCATCCAATTTCTCTTACGTCTGTTTAATCATCCATCATATTCCTTCAATGCTCCTTTCTCGCTCCCCAGTCATTTTGACAGCTGTTCCTGACTGGGGGCTGTCCTGCACCTTAAGACAAGAAGATGGTGGCAGAACATACAATTAAAAAGTCACTGAAGTCCAGCAACTCTAGGCTTCAACTCGTTATTAAAAGTGGAAAGTATGTGCTTGGGTACAAGAAAACTCTGAATATGATCATGCAAGACAAAGTGAAATTGCTCTTCCTTGCCAACATTCCTCCTGCCCAGCTTTGAGGAATTCCCAAATAGAGTAGTAGAGCATGTTGGCCAAAATTGGCATTCATCACTAAGAATGTTGAATTTGGTCAGTGTGCAGAAAATACTACAGAGTATTTACACTGGCTATCACTGATCTAGGTGACTGATACCCTTAGAAGCATGCCGGAACAGACGGGTGAAAAGTAAACCATGCAAAATTTTTTTTAATAAAACTTGCCAAAGTTTGTTTTAAAAAAGAGTAAATTTACCTAAGAGAGTCCCATACTGTCTTCTTTCATAGTCTGTTGAGCCCATTCCATCCCCCAACCTGTCACCAAAGTTTCTGATAGCTACTATATTGCTAAATATAATATCCATTTTACTCCACATCAGCAGCTTTTGACAAATTACTCATACCCTCCTCGACATATTCTCCTCACTTGGTTTCTGACTCCCACATCTCCCTCAGCTCTCCCTTCACTTTACTGACTGGTTGTTCTCAGTCTTCTTTGCTTATTCCACTACATCCTCTCCACCTGCAACCCAGAGCTTAGTTCTCAAGCATCTTCTCATCTCTAAGCACACGAACTCCCTGAGGGACCTCATTCTATTTCATGCTTTTAAATACAATCTATAAAATGGCAACCCTCAAATATATATTTGCAGCCCAGACTTCCCTTTGACATGTATATATTCATCTGTGTCTTCCACATCTCCACCTGGTTGTCTCAATATTACCAGATCCAAAACCAAACTTCCAATTTACCCCCACCAACCCTGTATCTCTCATATTTTTCTCCAGCTCAGCAAATGTCAACTTCATGGTTCCATTTTTTTCTAGACAAAATCTTTTGAGTCATCTTCGACTCTCTCTTTTTCTCATACATTGTGTCCAATCTACCAACAAAACCTATAGGCTATAGGTTTTTAAAATAGCCATCTTACTACCTTTAATGTTCTTAAAGTAACCATGCTCTTAAAATAACCATCTTACTACCTTTACTGCTACCACCTCAGTCCTGACATCACTGTTACAGGAAAAATTTGGGATGCTAATGTCCACTCCAAATTGGGAAGGAGCTGAGAGACCAAAGAATGACTCAGGCGAGTCCAGTTTGACAAGAAGATGAATGTATTAAGACTTAGATACAGCGCACTCCTGGCTGGTAGAAGGACAGCTCTAGAGATCCACGCAACCTCCCATCACTAAGCTGCTTTTAACTCATTTTCTTGCTCCTTGCCTATTGTGGGTGAGCTTTGATAAGATTCTTTTTCTTGGTGGGTTCTCATATACTCTCTGGGATGTTTGGGTTCTCAGGGACACCTGCTCCTTGGCTAGGCACCATGGTCTTGGCTCACTGTCCAGCCTTCAGGGTTCAGGCAGGGGAACATACACCCTTCTCTAGTCTGGTGGGGGACCTATCATGCTATAATAATCATTTCTGAGATTATTGAAATAGCTTTCTCACTAAAATCCTGGTTTTTACCCTTGCTCTCTCAAATCTATTCTCCACAGAGATAAGTCACAACAATCCTTTTAAAGTCTAAGTCAGATCACTGGCATTCTATGCTGAGAGCCCTCAATTGCTTCCTGTCTCATTCAGAATAAAAGGCAAAATCCTGTGTCCTCTAGGTCTGGTTTCCTGAGGCTTCTTTGACCTCACCTTCTCCACCCTCCCCTTTGTTCTCTGCAGACTTGCAATGATTTTCTTGCTATTCTATGAAAAGACCAGCCTTGCCACCTTGGTACCTTGGCTGTTGCAGTTTCTTCTGCATAAAATGTTCTTGTCCAAATATTGTCACACACTTCCTTCCTATCTCTGATCTACTTTGTTTCATCAGACAGGTTTTTCTTAAACTCATATAACAGGGTAACACTCCATCTTTGACTCTTCTTATCTCCTTGTTACATTTACCTCCATAGCACTTACTACCACCTGACATATGCCAGTCTCCCACACTAGAAGGATGGGTCAAGGTAGAAACATTATTTGGTGCGTTGGTTTAACTCCAATACTAAAACAGTGCCCAGTAAACAATAGCTGTTCAATAAATGTTTGTTGAGTGCTGTTGTCACCCATTACAGCTAAAAGGACAATTCTGTGCTTGCTAAATGCAGCCAACTCTTTCTTCAGACATTTGAATCAAAACAACAAAAATTTGGTGGAATTCCATGTAGCTCATTATTTCCAATATGTATGTCTTGGCAAATGTGCTCCCTTGGTTTTATAATCCCTTTGCTTCCCACCTTGGTCTACCCTTCTTATGTTTGTCAGCATGGATTTAGAAACAGCACTGTCCATTTCATTAATGACCTCCTAGAAATTTTAGAGTAAATTGCTGCAAATAATTGCCACGAGCACCTAAGATGCAGAGAACTAAGATAACAAACACTATAGCTTTAAATCCAAAGGAGGCCTTCAACTCTGCTCCGATTAGAAGATTTTTACGTAGTAGATTCTGCTTACTATTTGAAGTATCAAGTGAAACTTTGTTCCCAGATTCAAGTCACCTTGAAAAGCTTAAATCCCTAGTACAGGAGCTGCACAGTAGAGCTTATTTCTCCTATAATTAGATGAATAGTCTTCATTAGAGGTTAGCTAGACATATCAGTACAGCTGGCTGCTAACAAGTGCAACTGTGGGTGCTGGCACCTTGGGGGCTGGGTGGATACATTTTGGGGCAGGTATCAGCAATCTTTTCCTGCAAAGGGTCGGATAGTAAATATTTTAGGCTTATTGGCCACATACTGTCTCTGTCACATACTCTTTTTCTTTTAACAATTCTTTAAAAAATGTAAAAACCATTCTTAGCTCCAGGGATGTACAAAAACAGGCCACATACTGGATTTGGCCCATTGGCTACAATTTGCTAACCTCTGATTTAGAGCTTAGCATCTTTTTGTAACAAGTAAAATGGGTTATAACCAGTAAAATGGGTTAAATGTAAGATTCCCAGGACCCAGGAGACTAAAGACCTATAGAGAAGGGGTGTTTAATAAGGGAAGAAAACTTGAGGAGGCCAAAGCAGGCAGATCACTTGAGGCCAGGAATTTGATACCAGCCCGACCAACATGGCAAAACCCCATCTTCACCAAAAATACAAAAATTACCCGGGCATTGTGGTGCATGTCTGTAATTCCAGCTACTCGGGAGGCTGAGGCAGGAGAATCACTTGAACCAGGGAGGCGGAGGTTACAGTGAGCTGAGATCGTGCCACTGCACTCAAGCCTGGGTGTCAGAACAAGACTCTGACTCAAAAAAAAAAAAAATTAAGCCACTGAAAAATGTCCTAGCCAAATAGTAATCAGGATCAGACAGAACAAGTGGAAATTCTATGTGTAGGCCACAGTGAGCTACATGGAATGTTATTTCAAGTGGCCTTACCAGAGGCAGTAGATGAATGTCAAGGCAGGTGAAATATAAATCTGGTGTAAAATACATCGTATGTTAGAAAAAGGCAGAAGGCCTGAGAACTGGTCTTAAAGGCCTGAATTTTATTTCTATCCTTATGAAAAGCATGGCATACACAGAGTTTCTTGCTGGGAAGAACCCAGATGAAGTAGTTGACCAAATATGTAGCTACCATTTATTTGGTATTCATATTTTATGGAAGACCTAGCATGTGCCAGCTTCTCTTCTAGGTATTGTAGGTATAGTAGGAGACAGATCAGACAAGATCCCTGGAATCGTGTAGCATGTGTTCAAGTCGGGAAATGGAGACAGTGAAAAAAACAAAAGTAAACAAGATCATTTCCAATATGGTAAGTTCTTAGCAATCAGTATAGAGGTGGTAAATTAGGATAATGAACCAAACTGAAAGTAACAACCAAAGCTTTAATCATTTGCCGCCAGCAATGAAAACAAGAGGCAAAATAAACACTGGCTCACCAATGTTCCATTTTCCCCCATAGAACAGCACAGAATGAGGGGTCAGATGGATGAAGTGCAGGTGGGAGAATCATCCATCTCATTGCCTAGAAGCCTCAAACAAAGGAAAGGGCTGCTGCCTCTTTATGTATCTATGGGCTGGGGGAGGAGGGGGGAAGGGCTAGGAGTGGAAAGGTACTGAGTCAAAATACATGTGCTGAGCCAAGGTCCCTGACAGACAAAGAGGCCATCAAATACAGGGGCCTAGGCTAGGAATGCAGACATGCCTATGAGAATATAAGCACTGTTGCTGGCTGGCGGATGGAGTGCTATGCTAAGTCCTTGACTACAAACTCCCTCCAGAAAACAATCAGAAACTGCAATGCAAGGGATATGGCACTCATCTTCCTGCTCCCACCATGAGGCCTGCCCAGTAAAGCCTTGTGATTGCCCATCATTGGGCCTGAAAGATCACATGTAGAATTTGGGCCTGGAAAAGGACTCCCACTTAGAAGAAAGCTGTGTGCGTGTGCGCCCATGTGTGTGTATGTGTGTATAAAAAGAACACATCGCTGAGGAGACACACTATCACACCATTAAGCTGGCACTCAAAGGACAAAAAGGAGGTCAGTTAGGATACAAAAAGTTGTGAGAAATAGCAGTCCAGCCAAAAGAAGAGCAATTCCAAAGTGATACAGCAGAAGCAAGGGAGATTCGAGGAACAGAGAAAAAGGCCACTGTGTCTGGAGCATTGTAAACAAGGGGAGTCTGTTATGAGATTGGACATCTCATCGCGTGAGCTCCTGCTGTGTTCTAGGCACTTGGCTGAAAGCTGAAGATATTGCTGCAAATAAAACACAGTCTCTGCCACCACTGCATACCCATTCAGACTCAGGTATAGTCATTGCAATTAAAACGAGAAAGCAATAAAGATCAGATATTTATTGAGCCTCCACTGTATCAGGGACTGTGGCAGGAGCATTTTAATATTGAGTCCTCAAAGCAACCTTGTAAACTGAGTTTTATAATGTGTTTTTACCCAGAAAGCAAATACGTCTCATTAAAGTTAAAAACATTATCGAGTACAACCGCTTGATAACTGCAACTACAGCCTATCTTTTTGCCCCTATACCACAAGTGACTGGCAGTTCAGAGACTGTCATTAAGAACTAGGGTTCAAGGGCCAGTGAAGTCCATGAACTAAGGTAACTTGCTGTTAAACTTGTACCTACTTTAAGATTCTTTATCTATCTTTGTCCAAGGTTTAGATAAAGGTAAGTAAAGATTTATTTCAGAGTCTTACATGATGCTGAACACATACCTACTGTCTATGTGGCTAAGATTGCAAGTGCTAGAAGCTGCTGAGAAGGTCAGCATGCAGACCATTATTCCAGCAAATCTCTCAATACCCTACATGTAGCCTGGGTCCTTTATCCCTGGGCACCCCAGGGTCATATTCCTCACAATGTGCCATGACTCAATTTTACTTCCACATGGTTTCAGAAATACCATTCTAGCTTCCATCTTGAATGGAAACACAGTCCTTTAGAAAAAAAATGACAGCTGATTAAAAGCAAAAAGCAGTAGACTTGGCAGAATAAGCAAAAACCTGAGACTGAAGTGCTCAAAGTTATTAGACTGGCTCAGAAATAAACCACTATGTCTGGGAGATTTCTTTCATCTTCTCTTCCATTTTGGTTTTATTTTACTGAGAATATGAATGTGTTACCTAGCGTTCTTATCTTTGAAATGGGGATAACATATACCTACCTGAGAGGTCTGAGAGGGACAAAGACAGTGTGTCCTGCTCAGCACACAGGAGTCTGGTGATGCAGTAATTACAGTATTTTTATGGTCTGAATATTTTCTCCCATTGTGTAAAACATTTTTCAAGGCTCAAATGGAATGTCCCCATTATTACCTTCATTTGTTATCGTGTTTCTTCTCTTGCATACCGTCTTCCAGGATTACAAAGAGGATGATTAATATTTTAAAGCAGCAGCACCAGAGTGTTGTTATAGACTGTCATTCTAACCAGGGCATTTGAATGCAATTGTGCAATGTGACTGGAGTGGAGACCTCAGGTTAATGTCTACTGTCTTTCACTTTCAATTTAAACAGTAGATTAAGGATGATTTGCTCTTTTTGAACATGACAGAGACCTTTTGAGATGAAATGTCTTTAAGCCAATTTGGTTGCTGAAGTTGTTGGGATCAAATCCCTGAGGGTAAACATTATAGTGACTGCTGAGAAATACCTCTCAAGTTCTTAGAAATGACTGCTTTTCAACTGCAGCAATGACAGGGACGAATACCAAAATAAATGCAGCATCATTTCTGTCCCTTACCATCGAATCTATTCATATCAAGACAACGTTTTCCTTAACAAAAAATATTGCAGCTTGTCTCTATTCACTATTATCTGTTTTTCCTTTTATTGATTGGTGCATCGTTGATTCCTTTCTCTTTCCTGAAAATATGCTATACATTCTTATCCACCATAGTTTTAAAAGCTGCATCATCCAACTCTTAGTTTTTCTTTGATTCAATTCAATGCTGCCATGCACTGTCAAGCATTTCTGATGCAAGCTTAGGCAATTAACTCCTCTTTTGTATTGTGTTCTCAATTTTTTTTCAGTGGGGTAAACCAATATAAGCTTTAAAAAAAAAAAAAAAAACAGAGACAGATACTACGAAATGAACAAACATTGTCCTAGAAAACCATAGGAACAATTCATTATTCTAGTCATTCATATGCAGATGTATTTTTCCCCCACTGTTGCAGAACTTTGCACTTGGTAAGTGCTCAAAAAATGGTTGTTTTCTTTTTAATTTTGTTTGTTTTTAAGGAAGCAGGAATGAATGATGCATTTTTGTCAAACTTACTCTCCAGATGAATTTTAATAAATCTGTGATTACACATTTGCCAGAAAGATCTGTGAGGGCTTAGCTGTTATCAGCATAATATAGTCAGTGACTAAGTCACTTACATTTTATAATCTAAAATCCTTTAGGAGCCTCAAGTTTCAGGACATTCCCATTACAGAAGAGTTTTCAAACAAAAATATTGATAGTGTTTAAAACAGCAGAAAAGAGAAAACAACATTAGAAAAAGTACTCTGAAGAAATTACAATGAAAGTGGGAAAAGCTAAATTTACATAAGACTTACATCTAAGACTAGGATAATCTCTTTTAATTTTTTCCATTAAATTGCTTTTATACTTTTAAAAATTTTAATTTTGAAGTATAACTTGTTTTTAAACACCGAATGTAGATCAAGAGCTTCCACTAGATAAAACCTAGCCTAAGAAGTATGTATTAGGTAATGATTCATATCGCTTCCTATTTGTCTTAAAGCAGCAGATGACATTATTTCTCTTAATTCAATCACACAGTGAATCAGATGTGCATTCTTTGCTCCCCTTGCTTCTAGTTCTAGAAGCATTAACTTTGCATCAAAAGCAAACTAGGATGTTTTATGTTTCAGTTCTCAGCTGGAGAGAACACATAGGGTTACTTCTTGGCTACCTCTCCCGGGAATGCTCCTCCTACTGGCTTTTGACTGTATCACAGTGAAGTAAATGGGGCTGTGATCTTTTTCATCCCAGTTTCCTTGTGTTCAGAAAAGTAGCTATGTCAGAGCAACAATCCCTCAAGCTCAAAATTCTACACTTCAACGTAAATTCAAAGAGATTTTTATTTGAAAAGAAGCTGAGAATACCACTATGTTAGTACAATATACCATATTGTATACTGCAATCCTCAAAGGCAGGGGAAAAAGTCTCTGAATCTATGCTATGAATATTTCCTCTACATTTACTCTCTCTCCTCCTCCCTCCCTCCTCCTCCCCTCTTGATGACTGAATTCCTGAAGGATGCAGAAGACACACACAGCTGGGCCTAAAAAAGTTGTATGCATATATGGGTTGCGTGTATTAAACTATTTACACTTGTGTGTGGGAGAAAGCGAGAGATTCTGTTGCCCGATAAAGAGCTGGGATAACAGAGGAATGGGAATTGAGAATAATAAACGTTAAGAGCCTCAACAGCTGACATTTTAAATGTTTACAAACCACAAAATTCCCATTAACATAAGCTGTGTTATTATAAAGCAGTAAGACACAACATAAAGGGACGCACATACACAAATAATCTCTATACATTTCCTGCATCAGAACAAATGGCACTAGATGACCTCTAAGAATCTTAAGGAATGACTACCTTAGTCTTAGTTCATGTAGATATATATAAATAATAGATATTTGTAGAGTTCAGAAAATGCGTAAAGCATGAGGACATTTTCCTTTTAAATTGCAACTAATTTCTTCCACAGAAAATTATGTTCTAGTGTTCCCTAATGGCACAGTCAACTTCTATAAAGTATCTATTTATATTAAAATATTAAGGACTAATAATGTGCTTAAATTTTTTTCTTAGTTCTCAACAAAATACATTAGTTCAATGCAGACTCCTTGATTTTTCTAATCATGTTTGCTAATCTGCAAAATTTAGTAATTTGCAATGGATCTCCCAGTCATTAGTGTCAATTAGGGAAGCTCTCCCTCATACCAGATGGTACTGAGGGAACAGAACAAGAGAGTGGGAATAAAATGTGTTTTCTAAAACCCTCCTACATACCACTTTAAACAAAAACTGTGTGACTTTTAAAGAAAAAATATATAGTAAGAGTTGAGAACGTAAAACCTCATACTTGTGGAGCATCTTAAACCCAAGGAATTCAAGAAGTAAAGAATTGACTAATGACACCCTTATAAGCTAGGTATACAAAGACCATACGGCAATGATTTCCCTTTGCATATAAAACAAAAATGGTAGTCCACACGGGCAAGGTCCCGTTTTCACACTGCCCCATGCTTAATTTTAAAACCTCCATCATTTACAAATGAAGAACTAGCAAATCCTCCTTATTGCATCCTATCTACTTATGATTTGTTTCCTGAGACAGTAAGAAAAAGCTGGGAAATAATCTTAGCCTTTACAAGTTTCCATATATTTCATTAACAGTGAGTGTCCCATGAATGGGAGCCAATTTTTTTTTTCTGTGAGGCAGGGTCTCACTCATTCTGTCACCTAGGCTGAGTACAGTCAGTGACGTGATCTCAGCTGACTACAACTTCCACCTCCCAGGTTCAAGCAATTCTCATGCCTCAGCCTTTCCAGTTGCTGGGATCATAGGCGTGCACCACAATGTCTGGCTAATTTTTGTACTTTTACTAGAGAGGAGGTTTCATCACATTGGCCAGACTGGTCTTAAACTTCTGGCCTCACATGATCTGCCCACCTTGGCCTCCCAAAGTGCTGGGATTACAGGTGTTAGCCACCACACCCGGCCTGCGAGCCAATTCTTATCCATCATTATGAGGTGTCTGCCTTAGTCATGGGCACATTGCAGGTTGTAAATAAGTAAATGATGAATGAGGGAATAAAGGGACGAATAACTGAATGAATGAATGTGGTCTGTCTTCATCCATAAATTTCTCTTTCTGACCATCCTAACCACATCCTAACCTTCTGCATCCTTTTATGCCTCCTTATCTTAGGTTAGTTTCCCTGTAGGAGAAAAGCTGAAGATAATGATTTCAGCGTTATAGCTTATTTGAGAAGTGATCCCAAGAAACACAAGTACTGGAGTGGGGAAGTGACAGAAAAGAAAGTTTATACAAAATATGTAATGAGTAGATCAATGTGGCACAGTGAACCGCTAGGGCTCAGTCCTGCTGGAGACTTCTGGAAGACTCCATAAAGTAGGCTGTATAGTGGTCCCACCCAAAGGGCAATGAGGTTGGCTATTTATATGTCAAATGCTGTCCATCACTGGTTGAGGTCTGCTCCTGGAAATGTTAATAACCAGGCATTCCCAGCTTTTTGCCCAAAGTGTTAAGAAAGAGAGAGTCACAGAAGCTTACAGGCAGAAGCCATGGGTGTGTACAGTGAGTGCTGAGGAGAAATGAGCAGGATGGTAACTGGTACTATCCAATGTAACAATAGACCTTGCAGGTTTTTGCCACTACTCTCTATGACAAAAATGACATAGACCTAAGTTATGGCAGTCTAAACCAATTACATTTTTCCTGTCATTTAGAGACAATTTACCTATACAGGTACAAATATCCATGCAGGTAGACGCAGCATCCTGTATAGCTCAATAAGCAAAAACTTAATTCATAACTTTCTTATTTTTTTCTATTAAAACCAACTCAGTCAAGACCTATATGTAAATATCAAGCTATCAGAACAGGTCAGTTATCAAGCTATCAGAACAGGTCAGTTATTTTAAAAGAAGGATCATTTGCTTTGGTATCAGTTCTGTTAAAATCTGTGGAGTCTGTATGGAAAAATGGGCCATCTCATCATAACCCTACCACCCTACCATCACTCTTGCAGGAAGATCACAGTCCAGACTGGTCCAATACCAGTAATGGTTTTCTTGATCTTTATAACCCTACCACATTAGATACCTCCAACCAATTTTTAGGACCCATCATCCCAATAAATACATTTTGTTAGTATTCAAAAGTGAGAAATTAGCTCCACCTTGGCACATAACTGACTTTAGAACTTCCTGTCCTCATCAAAATAGCTTATTATTATAGCATCTGCAATAACTTGATTTTTTGTCCAGAATTATCCCAAGTGTCTTCATATTTCACCTTCCTATTAAGAAAGTTTAGAGCTCTCAGTATGAAGTGACTTAAGTGCTATGATTTGAAGGAGGAACATGCACAAAGTAGGAGTTTTTGGATGGAAGAAATAATCTAAGAAGGTTTCTAAGTATGCTACAATATTTGAAGTCCACAGGCCCATATGGCCCCAACAATCTGTGTCTCTGCCCACATAGAAACTCCTGATGTGCTTCTGAATGTAGTCAAATGTTCCCTGAAAAGCATACATATTTAGGGCATTTGTTAAAGTCCAAATAGTAGGAACAACCACAGGAGGGCTTATTAGTGTAGTTACTGATGGATATAAGAGGTTTTCCAAGTTACAAAGGCTGCTGCTGAATCTTAAATCTGACCAAAATCCATGTCACTACTTTAGAATTCATTCCGTTTGCTAACTGTCATCAAATTTATTGCTATGAACACTTTTTAAAAGATTTTCTAGTCTCCACTTTCTAGTTAAGGTAAATTTGAGATTCTCTTTTCTCTATTTTCTTTCTCTCTTGCTCTCTTCTCAATTGAAAATTTTATTTTACAGGTTAGGAAAAACTAATGCTTAAAAAGATTTGTCAAGTTTTCCCAGGACACACACTTACTTAGCAGCAAAGCCAGGATGCTCATACACAACTGACTCCAGAGCTTAAGCCATTGTCCCCTGTGTCGTGTTTGCAGTGGTAACATGACAGAACCCAATATAGACAGAGGGTGAGGGTTGTGGTGGAAGTATTAAGAAATTAAGGAAGAATCCATCAACAACTGGGAAGAAAGGAAGTGATCACAAGAGAAAATAATAGAGAAATAAGACAAGAGTCAATGAGTTACATAACTGTATTTTGCATTTATATAGCAGTATCTTTTTCCTCAATCTTATCAATGTATTTTGTACATGTAAAGTATCCAATATGCATTCAATATTTGTCAGTACCTACTATAATCCAGGTACTCTTCTAGAAACTGCAGATACCAAAACAAAGCCCTAGACATCCTAGAATTTTCCATTGCAATGGGGCAGAGAAATAACAGGCAAAGAAACAAATGGACAGATAGCTAATAGAACATCAAGTAGTGAAAGATGAATCATATTCAGCAAATAATGAACTATTAAATTAACGCATCTAGTTCATTCTTCTAGTCCTAGTTCTAGGTTGTGCATGTAGTTCGAGCATCAAGTTTAAGTATCTAGTTCATTGTTGAATTAATGAAATAGGTGCTATTTCAGAGAGGCAGGCCTCACTGAAGAAATAACACTGATTATCACTTCACTGTGATTGTTGCTCCAAACACTGCTTCAGGGAGGCAGGAAGGAAACAGAGCGTTCTCATTTTTCTAAGAGGACTTAAAGTCCCAGTTCAGTGAAGGGACTTGCCTACTTGCATCATTATAAAATCTGGGATGAAATAGAAAACTTCAGATATTAAATTCACTGTTAATAATAATTGTGTTTGTGAATTTGTTTTCTCTCTCTATAATCTCCTCTGCCATTTGTCCCTATTGGCTAGACAGGGATTACCGCCTCTTACTCCATTTTTTTTTTTTTAAACTGATGAGCAAACTCAGGGAAAAAAATCATAAGAAACTTACCCCAAAGTCAGAGAAGGTATGGTCTTAAGTACAGTTCAGTCTTCAACCCTCTGTTCCTGTGTTCTTACTGCACACTCCAGTATCTTCTACTGGATCAACAGGCTTCTAGTAAATATTGATCCACTTTCTGTAGTAGTAATTTAAGGGAGTGGACATATTTCAACAAATGTCACCCACCATCCACTCAGCCTTCTTAAAAAGAGCAGTGCTATATTTCAAAGGAATGTATGAACAAATTTCTTAGTAGTTTGTCATGTTCATCAGTCATGAACATTTGTTGATTTTTCTAGTCTTAGGTTTTTAGAAATCATGGATCCTTGTAAGAATATGCTGAAGATTATGGACAGCATCCCTATAAGAATAAATAAAATTTCAGGAGGCACTTTGAGACATGTTCTTGAACTCACTGGGGTCAATGGACCCCCAAATTAAGAATTTTTGCTAAGAACTATTGTAATTGTGGGCCCACACATCCCATAAAAGCAAACAAATTAGCCAGCTTTCCTTAGTTATATCTTCTACATTTTCAAATGAATGCCGTGTCCATCAGGAGATTAAGGGAATGGAGGTGGGAGGCGGTCAGAAAATGTACATAATTAAGAGAGGGGGCAACCTATGACCTGAGTCACACAGAGATGGTTTATTTATGTGAGCTTTATATTCTTGGACGTGGTGCTTAATGTCTTTGAACCTAGTTTGCTTATCAATAAAATGTGGAAATGGTCACTAATCATTATAAATGAGATAATGTGTGCCAAGCACCAAGGACATTGTTGACACCTCTGTAAATACTCCAGCATTGGTCCTTATTTGGCTTATTGTTATTGTTGTCATGGTGGTGCTATGACTAACAGTGGGTTACCAATCCATCAGTAAATTACTATACTCCACGTGACAGAATTTTGACAAAAGCTCTTATTTGATATGAGAAGTTATTAATAAATGGAAAGTTCCAAGTTTGGCCAGAAGCAAAAATAGGGAAATTATCAGAAAATAAACCTCTCTATATTGCACATAATATTTTCTAACAGAACATTATTTAATTGAAATAAAGTATAAACACACAAAAATAGTAACAGTTTTTTTAATATTTAAAAATTTTGTTTGTGAGCTAAACACATTTCTGTGCATGAGATTTTAATTGGACACATTTTCCATTAGCAGAATTATGTCTCTATGTTTTAAAACATTATACAATGAAAAAAAGGATTAGCAGAAAGGCAAGAACACCCCCAAAATATTTTTCACTGCATCTGGGGATAAGCTAAACAACATCTGAACAAAGATAGTTGACTTTTCACTGCCCCACTGATGCATTTGGATTTATCTACGAGAAAGATGAGACAGTCGGTGTTTATATATTTGAATATATTTGCTTTAAATATTTACACTATGCAAACTGCTAGAGCATTTTGAGGATATTTTGTGAATTCCTCATAAAGTTTTAGTTCAAATGAAATTTGTTGAAAATGTCAGCATGAATGAAACCATTTGTTGACCAGAATGAGCCTTATGTTATCAGGGTGATGGGAAGTGAGGAAGGGTGTAGGTACAGATATTCATTCTAACTGACCTCAATTTTTCTCACCCATAAAATAAGATATAGTTGAGCTCCTCCAATAAGAACTGAGTTCTCAGTACTTCTAAAATGACTCTTATTTGTTCCACTCCCTTTGTTTTCTATAACCATCATATGGCAGATACTGTGAATTGTCCAAATGCACACTCATTCCCTTCTACTTTGTTAGTAACAGAAACCCCATTGTAGCTAGGAAACAATACTCCCAGCCCCTTTGAAACCAAATATGATCACTTAATATTTGACTGACAAAGCATAAAGAGAAGTGATTTGTGGGACTTCTGGGAAATCTCCTTAAAGGGTGTGCCCTTTGCCTCCCATTCCATGTCTCCGTTGCCTGGGGTATGGACCTGCTGGGAGAATTTCCAACACCGTCATGGTGGGTTCATATGGGGCATACTAGGGACAGCAGGGCAGTAAAATACATGCAACTTAGGAATCTGATGAGTGTGGAGCTACTACACTAGTCTAGGACCACCTACTCAGGATGTTAAAATGATAAATTTATATCTTTTGCTTTTCTGTAATTTACAATGGTAACGAATTCCAATTTTTATTAATTTTTATCAGCAAATCTTTTAAACCGATTTTCTTGCCTCCAACTTGATAGTTGGTTTTTATTGACCACCATTCTTTCATATACTTAATTCAACAAATATTCAGAAAGAACCTGCTGCATGTCAGTTGCTAGGCTAGCAGCTGATGGTTGATCAAGAAACATATCAGATACAATTATGGAGCTTATAGTATAGCACGGGGCAAAGCATTAAAGAAGCAAATAAATAAATACATAATTATAAACTGTGGTGTCAAAATGGAAATAATATGAGGAAGGTTAAAACAAACTATTGATTTAGATTGAAGTCCCAAGCAGGATTCTCTAGAAATGATATTAACGAAACCAAAGGATGCAAAAAGTCACTAGGAAGAGATTTTAGAAGAGAGTAGTCTGTCAAAATAATGAAAACAAGGTAAGAGTTTAATTCACTTAGGAAATTGGAGGAAAGTCAGTAGAGTCAGCACGACTGGAGGTTAGAAGTTAATGAAAGGGGAGGCAAGAGATGCTCCTAGAAGGGTGTGCAGAGGACACGGGAACCAGAGACTGTTGGTAATGCTGATTTGAAATTTTGTTCTAAGGGCAATAAGGAGATATGGAAGTGATTCAAACAGGGCATAAATTTGTTTTTGTTTTTTGTTTTAGAAATATTATTCTCGCTGTAGTGGGAAAAATGGATTGGAGGGGGGCAAAAGTGGAAGATGAGAAGAGAAGATCAGAGTTAAATACGGGGATCCAGGTGAGAGAAGCTGGTAACTTAGACCAAAAGTGATGGCAGGGGAGATAGAAAGACGTGCATATTTGAAATCCATCTTTCTACTTGAATTGACAAAATATTTAAAGAGATTAAATATAGAGGGGTAGTTGGAACAAAGGCATGATGGCATGAGCACCTGGGAGTAAGGAGGTAGCATTCCTGGAATATAGAAGCCTGGAAGAGAAAAATATTTGGAAGGAAATAAAAAGTTTACTTTTAAACTGGTAATAGTTTTACCTCCTCATGAGACATCAAACTGGGAATGTCAAGAAGGACATAAGATAAACAAGCAGGGAGCTTTGAAATGTGACTTTAAAAAATGCAAGCCCTATTATGTATCTCTTTCCTGCTCAAAACCCTTCAATGCTTCTACTTGTCTACAGGTATGAAAACATTCAAACTCCTAAGCATGGCATTCTACTCCATTTATGATTAAGCATTAACCCACTCTTTCAGTTACATAACCTACTACGCCTTCCAAATGCCCTGAATCCTGGTCACACTGGTCCTTGAATACACCAGGAATTTTCACAACTGCGTGCCTTCCTTTTTCATATTGTCTGCAGCTGGTATACGGTTTCTACCCCTGCCTCTTTCCGATATTTTTGGCCTAAAAATGGTGCCGATATTGCAAGGCTCAATTCATATTCCAAATCCTCTGTTTTCCTTAATTCCTCTCTATTATTCCTTCCTTAGTTTGATGTCCTTAGTCTACTTCCCTAAGCATGCAGGAAACATTTTCCAGACTTACCTTGCTTTTTATTGGAAGCCAACAAAAACAATGTAATTTAGTCAGCTACAATGTTTCTAGGTGGTTTCTCAAACACAAATTTAACTCAAGCCCCAAAATGCTTTCAGTCAATTTAAGATTGTTTCAGTCATTTCAGGATCCCACACTGCTTCCTCTTTTGTCTAAAGAGATGCATTATATTTCCTTGGGTACTTAGCAACAGGCACTGGGGAGTGGGATACTTGTTATCTAATAATGTCCTCCACATTGACTGATACCTCTTTATGTTTTCCAGCACCTGGACATCACCCTCATCTTTCCCGGTCCCCCAATTCATACGTTTTTCCACTCGGCATTCTCTTTCTCCCTACTTCAGGTTTACTCCAGGATGGAAGTCTCTCTCACCTGACTTCCACATACTCTATGACAGGAAAAATGTGGAGTTCTCTCATGTTGACACAGGCTCAGAAAATGTGTTGGGATTGTCTTGGGCTTTCTGATTCTTCCCTAGAGGTACATAAACCCTAGACATCCATTTCATTAACATTCCCATTTCATGGGGATCTTCCGAGACACCCGAGACACTGCCAACCCCTGGTCTTCCAGCCAAAAAAAAAAAAAAAAAAAAAATTTCTATCCACATCTGCACTACTGTCCAGATCCCTAGAAGGATTAACTGAGGCTTTTATCACTTGCCCTCTCCCTCCAGGTTTTTAGACCCCCTCTCTGAGGCTCTAATTCACTTGCCTCCTCATTGACTCTTCTTCCCAGTCCCGGCTACTCCAATTTCTGAGTGAGAGGTAGATCTATCCTCCCTGTCTGCCCTTTTAAAATACATTAAGAACATGAACTTCATTTCAGTACTCCTACCAGCCTAATCATTTGAAATTCAGAAGTCTTGGCTCCAACACATCACAAATCTTGGCTCAAAAGACTAATTACCTCCCTCATGAGTTTAAAAAGTCAATTCAGATATTCAAAAGCAAAAACTTGGCTCATGGTTCCCTGTATTCTGTGTCATCATTCTTCTAAAGTAATGCTTGGCTCCTAGGGGGTAGGGGTGTCTCCCGGGAGTAAGGAAATAGAAAGGGAGGAAATGATGAGGTTTACAAAATTGTAAAACTTCACTCCACCACAAATCTTCCAAAGAAAATGCACTCTGCTTATATTATAGTTCACTCTTTTTGAATCTATCCGTGCTTTAAGAGAGGTAGTCTTTGAGATAGTTTGAAGGTCCATAGCTTTTGTGTCACATTGTCTCAATTTAAATCTCAGCTACACAGCTTACCAATTGAGAGACTTTGGGCATTGTCATTAGCCTTTCTAAGCTTCAGTGTATTCATGATACGAATTGTACCAAAACTCAAAAGATTGTCATGAGAATTGAATTACATAATCCATATTAAGCACTTACAACAGTGCTTTGAAATGTAACTAAGAAGAGCTCAGAAAGACCTAGTTTTAATTATTATTGGCCAAAAATATATTCCTTGAGTTTCAGAGCAAATGAGACCATATGGATAATCTAATCTAACACTGTCAATGTGCAGATGAGGAAAACAATTTTCTAAAAGACATGAAGCCTGGACTCACTGAATCTCCTGACTCTAGCACTTTGTTTTCTTGCTTTATGCATCATACCACGCCAGCCACCCAGCCACTTCACTCAGCTGAGTGATCATAAAGTCTACGTCTATTTAAGGGATTATGTTATATTTATTAGTAATAATCTCCAACTAAAGGTGTACAAAAGAATAATACTGATGTTGAACATTGATCATGAAAATATGCAAGAACTTTAGGCTATGTTTGAAGACCCAAATCCATGAGCAATCCTTTCTCTATATTCATGAAAAAAATGCATTCAAAAGACATTTAAGGCAACAAATGTAGTTTTAGTTTTATTGCTGACTTAAGCTTTAAAGTTAATTCCTCATCCTAAAAAAACTGTGTCTCAAACTCTAGTATTTATCTTCAGTAATCCAGGAATTCTCCAAATTAAAAAAAATATTTTCCTTTCGATGATAATCTAAGAATTAATAAAAGTATATTCTGGGTCAATCTTTTATCTACCTTTTAACAGAATAGGGCCTATTTTTGTATGTAATGCATAGGGAAAAGTTGGTGCCAAGGGATTATATTAAGTGATATTGTTAATGTATATTGGTTATATGTTTAATTTTAATATACCTTACTGAAATAAATTTTAAATGATTGAAAAATGACAGCAATCATTCCTCATTCATTGTGTATGTTGTTTGTTACAGATGGAAAACATTATGTTTGCATGCTAATAGGAATAATAGGTTAATAGAAAAAATCTGATAATGCAGAAAAGAGATGATATATTTGCAGAGCAAAATTCCTTGAATAAAATGAGTGGAATCAAACACATAAGTATAGCATATTTTATAAGAGCAGTAGTATTGGATGCATGTAGCAGGAGGGAAGATAGATGATATGGAGACACATGTATGTATTTGGTAAATGTGGTGCCAGCAAGATAAATAAGTTTTCTTCTCACTGCTTTAATATTTTTAGTAAAATAAAAGCAGAGCCACCAGATCAGTCCATTTTGAGATTCTGCGAGTGAATTCACTGGGAAATATAGTGAATATTGTCTGCAAGTGCTGAAAACAAACTTAAAGTTTAACCTAACCAACAAACATATCCCTATAATAAATAGAAGGAATCATGGACAGAAAAGAGACAATATGAATAAAAATACAACCAAGCTGTGGCACTAAAGTAAAAAATTGTGATAAAAGTGATTTTTTGTTTTTTTGGAAAATATAATAATGGGGTAAATGATGGGTACAGAAGAGCAAAAACACTTAGATTGACACTAGTCTTATGAAGGTACTCTATTGCAAGTTGATGATGTGCTTGAAAAAAATGGAACCAGAAAGTAAGCCACTAAATGGCTCAGACAACTGACAGGTATAGCAAGTGGCAGAAAAATGAAGCCAGAAAATATAAATAAATGCTTCTGGACATATACTAGAGGCATAAAGACAAAACCACTGTTTGAAAATGGTTGGCAGCAAGTGAAGATCCTGATGTAATTGATATCCATGAGATACTTACTCAATTTCAGGAAAGAGAATGCCAGAAAATCCTAAGCATTTGTTAGGAGAAAAATGAAAAGAGTGGCTCCAACCATCTAATGATTTTTACAAATAATAAAGTACTGCAAGGTAAGAGTAAGCATTTAGGCTCACCTAGGAACTACTTACCATGTGGATATAATTTGTGAAAAGGTTTCTTTAAGTAGTCTAAAGCTGGTATCACTTGGGCCATTTTATTTCTGTGGTACCAAATCCATGTTCTAGAATAAAAAAGAAATAGCAAAGATTCTGTAAATATTGTTTTGGTGCTTATTGACAAGATATTATGAAACCGATTCCAAATAATATTAGACAAGTGAGAAGTAAAAGCAAATAGATAGCGACAATGGTTGTTACACATTAGTTGATGAACTGGATATAAGTAAAACATAAAAACTGAATCTCCAGTCAAAAGTTTGAGAAAACCAAGAGTACAAATTATATAAATCATGATTAGTGTATGTGGCCATAATAGTACAAATAGCAACTTTCAGGGAACCAGAGGCTTGCCAAGATGTGCCCCAACTTGCACAAAGTTTCCAGAAAAAGCAATAGAGCACATGCAATTAAATTAGCCTTACTTCCATGGCAGGAAAGTTCTAGGCATAATCCGATTTTCAGAAATGTAATCTATTGAGGTCAAGGCAACATTAGTTCTCACTAATCTACTAGAATTATTTGGGAAGGACACATAAATGGATGGACAAGGAGGAACTGGTGCATAATTGTTTTTGACAGGAGAAATTTTCAAGATGTTATTAAGCCTCTGTAATAGAATCAAATTCTGTTGGCAAGGCAGGAGATGATTTTTTTTAAAGTCTTTGTAAAATAGCCAGTTGAACCTTGTCTTCTAACCCACCTCACTTCCCACTCTTTCCAGATTCCAAAGGAAATTATCAATATAACATAAAATTAAGAATCTGTACATAAAAATATCAATAGGTGCTATTCACATTCTGAAAAAAAAATGTTGCGAGAAATAATTGCCATATTGTAGTGCAATGGGGTCCAATAAGAAGGCAAGCAAGGGAGCAAGTGGAGGAGATCTTGATCCCTGTAACTTGAAATTATGAGAGCTGAAGTTGAAAGAAGGCTATAGTCCAAACTGGATACACTCTTCATGGTTTACTTCCCCCATTAGAATTCCACAGCTGCACAGACATGTTCCACATAGTCTCAGCAAGTGGAAGGATGGCGGGGCTTCCACCTGACAGGACAGTGTGAAAGTGAGGGCAACAACAGTAAGAAAGCCAGATAGTATTATAAACATACATTTGTAAAAAAAAATAAAAAATTAAAAAAGGCCGAGCAGAAAATAAATAGTAGATATACTTGATTTTTCAGACAAAAAATTCAGTAATCATGAAGTCTCCCGAAATTTCATAGTCAGTCTATAACCTCTTCCAAATGTAATTTTACTTCAGGATCTCTGCACTTGTCACATGAGCTGACACAAGCCAGTCCTTCAGATAGAAACAAAACAAGAAAAAAAAACTTTAATAAACAAACACACCAAATACACACACACATATAGACACTGTATAGATCACATTCTGTGACCCGTATTCAAGTGAGAGAATATAGAAGGAGAAGCTGGTTTAGGAGCAACATTGATAGAGTTAATTTTGGACATGTTGACTTTCAGGTGCCTGTGACAGCCTGGGAGGAAATGTTTGGTTGGCACCTGTGGTTGGCTGCCTCTGAGGGGGTCCCCAGTGGTCCACGTCCTGGCATTCAGGCTCTTGTATAACCCCTTCATCTTGAGGAAGAGTGGACCAAAGGACTCACTTCTGATGAACAGAATACAGCAAACAGGATGGGTTAACACTTCCAAGATTAGGTTATAATAAGTTTGTGATGTCCTTGTTGCTGCCATTCTCTCATACTCTCACTCCTAGGAAAGCCCTCTGCCTGATTATCTGCCCAGTGGAGAGGGCTGTACAGGAAAGATATTAAGAGAGGCTTCAGGCCAACCTCGGGCAAGAGCTCAATCCTTCCAACAATCATGAGAGTGATCTTGGAAGCAGATTCTCCTCCAGCTGAGCCTTTAAATACGCTACAATCAAAGCAACACCTGGTTTGCAACCTTGTGAGACACCCTGTGCTAGAGGACCAGCTAAGCAGGGCCCTGATTCCTGATCCACAGAAATTATTATGAGAGACTGTCTGTTGTTTTAAGCTATTAGGTTTTGGGATAATTTGTTACACAATGATAGATAACTAATACAATACAGTAATTGAATAGAGCAGTTTGGAACTCAAGGTAGGGCCTGATTTGGAGTCTGAGGTGGAATTTTAGGGAAATCTGTGTGTAGGTGTTAGTTGAAGTCATGGTTAAGAATGAGATAACTCAGAGAAACTCTGTAACGAGCGGAAAGAGGAGCAGTGAGCGAAGTCTCCACGTTAAGCAGGCTAGCTTACCTGCTCACAACCTCAGAAAATAATCTCTTTGTCTTTCTGTAGGATTTTTTTGTTTGTTTGTTTTGAAACAAATTCATTTCATACACAGTGATAAATAAATATTCAAAAGCATGTCAACATCACATAATTAGTGACTCTAAGCTCGAGATTATACTTTTTTATACACTGTAATGAACACAAATATCACTCTGGCTACTGCTTCTCAGGACCAACTATAAAATAGAAAATTGCTAACTTACTGAGATATTTTTATTCTAGGTCAGAGTGTTCACCAAAAATGCCTTTGAGTTATTTTTAACTGAGGCTGCTTTCTGAGAAAAGGCAAAATGTCAGCAACAACCAGTTAAATTGGGTTTTTCTCTTGGTTTGTTTCATTTTGGATTTTTGGATCATGCCTTATGCTATTTGGGGAAAACAATAAAGAATAATTGGAAAAATAAATTACAGCTAAAATTAAGTAATTTAACTTTTTTCCTAAATGATGGTAGGAACAGTAAACCTCATACTACGGTGAGATTTTAATCATCAACATTTTCATGCCGGTGTCAGCAGCCCCTGCCGGCTTATATTCTGTCATATCTATGGACATTTAAATTCCAAAGATATGACAGAAACCATCTCTATGTGAAAGATACAAGCTGTTCATATGGTTTATTTACATTTCTATACCAGCAAAACTGGTTATATTGCAACAATAATTTGAGAAAACTCTTTGGCCATGCTGAGGTCTAAATGTTTGTTACAAAGCTTAAATGTCCTGGGCTTCTTTTTTTCCATATTATAAAACAGATGGCCATAATGGAAAAATTGAGAGAATGATTGAGATTACAAAAGGCAGCTAAGTATAACAGTCATAAACTGCAGACAATAAATTTAAAAGAAGGAACCTTTATGGTAAAAAAAAAAAAAAAATAGGTTGTACTATTCATTTGAATGAAATGGAGGCATAGATTTTATAATTTTACAAAAGCTGGAGCTTAGTAAAAAGTCTCACCTAAGATAAAATCCAGCAATTACTATTTCTTCTTTTTCCTGTAATTTTGGGTATGCTTTTGACTAACCAGGAAGTAAAGATGAAGGACAATGCACCAAAGATTGCTAAGAGTCAGATCATCCCAGAAGAAATATCCTATAATTTCCACAGATCTTTCCTATTGAATCTTCCTTTACTTCCTCATCAGTTCCACATTGGTGTGCTGATTCCCTCAGTTTGCCTCTTCACATCAACCCTCCACGATTCATTCTGCTCTGTGTCCGAGGAGAATGACATTGATGGGCTGCATAAACCAGACCCTCTTGTCTTCTAACACTGTTTGGCTTTGGCCTATGGCACACATTGGTAGGAAACTGGAGGGCTAGAACAAATAGAAGTCAAGGTATCTATTTCTCTGGGTCCTTTCCTATCACACCACAGGTTTTGGCTGGTGGCCACAGGTGGTTCCTGGTATTCTCCACCAAAGGCATCTTTCCTAGAGCTTCAACTTACTTCAGGTGTCACTTCCTTCCCTCACCCCTCTTCTCCTTTTCAGCATAGGATGTTAATGCTACTCACCCACAATTTTTAGAAGTAGTAGTCCCTTTGTTAAATTCCTCTCAATTATTTCATTTGGGTGTATCATCTATTTCCTGCTGGGACCCTGAGTAGTGACATGGCCAACATATACACTATATAAATTTATATATTTATATAAAATCACCAAAAAAGCCAATGATTTTTTTTTTCTAGGGACAGGGTCTCACTCTGTCAACCCAGGCTAGAGTGTACTGACACGATCATAGCTCGCTGCAGCCTCAAACTTCTGGGATCCTCCCACCTCAGCTTCCCCAATAGCTAGGACTATGGACACATGCCACCACCCTCAGTTAATTCAAAAAAAAAAAATTATTTGTCACATGAGGACTCACTATGTTGCCCACGCTGCTTGCAAACACCAATGGTTTTTAACTAAAACAATATATATGCACACACACACACATATCTGTATATTTCCATATGTGTATAACTATATATTAGGTGTGTGTATATTAGGTATACACATATGGATATATTAGCAGGTCTTTTTTTTTTTTTCTTCTTATGTATACTTTCTTGCTCTGTAAGTTCAAAAAATAAAATGTTAAGAAAGAGAAAGTGTCTTTGGGCTCAAAAATTCCACTTTTCTTCCAGACCTTAATTGCTAATTGTCAACTCACTTAAGAGCAATATGGGCTGCAGTAGCAATCTCTTCCCTGCTGAAAACAATGTACTCTAGAAATAGCAACATCCCAGTCTTATCTTTCAACTGATAAGTGACCCACTTTTAAAATGTTTACATCTGCAGTTGGATACTTCCATTCTTCACAATTTACTGAGATACATAGACATTGCTGTTTCCCAGGGTACCTATTTGATTCCTGCCCACTGTCTACTACTCTTCCAAGTGGTCATGTAAATAGAATATAAAGGAAGTAAAGTATAGAACCATCTTCTTCTCTCTGATTCTAATGTCCCACCCCTTCTGCTGTGAGCCAATAAATAAATGAGCCAGAGCCTTATGTTCTTTTCATCAAGTAATGTCTTCACTCTTCACAGCAATCCCCAAAAATTCTGCACATTTTTCAACGTCGAATCTGAAGCTTGGTCTTTTCTCCAGGAAAGGTCTCTTTTCTACTTCTCAAGTTGGCATTTAAAAACCACAAACTATGATATGAACTGGAATGTAAAAGCCCTTTCCTACAAAATGTAAAATGCCAAAGTGATATTTACAGAACTGTAAATATCTTCCTCATTTAATTTGGAACTGTCATATGTAAGGGCAAGAAGTCACTCCTTAGCAGTGCTGAGGAAAATTAGAACAAAGTAAAATAAGTAACTTTTCAGTCACGGTTCACTCTCACAGTTTCAAATATCTCTGTTGTGGAAAGTCAAATAGGAAACAAGTGTGTCATGGCAAGACCTAAGAAATCATTCTTCCTTTGATACATGGAAAATAGGCCTTGAGACTAAAATTTACCAGAATTTTGTCAAAGCTTTATTCCAAACATGAATAGTTATTAGACTTGTCTGGGCCTTCTTATCTGTAAAATGAAAATAGTGCCATTAACTACAGCTCTTGAGAAGATATTTCGCCTTCTCCATAGGAGTCTTCATTAAACGTTAGACCTTTTCTTCATCACAGCCTAGTAAAGGAGATAAGGCATACCCACACAAAACAAAATAGGCAGATGATACAACATTTCATTTAAAAAGTATAAATTTCTGTTAGAAGGGAGATAGTCATGTCAAATATTAAATTTTGGCAGTAATGCATAATGGGAAAAGTAGGGAGTGAGAGAGAAGAATTGTAATACTATGTGACACATTTTAAAGAAAACAAGATATGTTTAATGAAAGGAAGTAATAGTGTGCCAGCAGACTAAGTTACTTTTCAAAAGAGCTTCTAGGAGACAAGTCTGGAAAAGTGAGTCTGTACCAAGTTATAGATGATCTTTGAAGCACCCTCTAAAGCTTTGAAGAGCCTTCTAAAAATGCTCACCTAAAGTCAATAGGTAATAGGAAGCTTTAGTTTCAATGAGTTCCTATTTTTTGTTTTGTTTTATTTTTATCCACATGACTAGAGACAGGTTTTAGGAAAAACCCATTTGCATGTTGTGTATAGATTGAATTAGAAGAGCAGCTATTGAGGGGGGAGATCAGCCAGGAACTGCTGAGGACGGCTCTAGCGATGATGGTATGAACCATGGTAGATGCAGAAGAACAGGAAAGGGGCAGAAAAATGCGAGAGATGAGTCAGTGACGACTGTAAGGGAGGTCGAATTTTTTGAATTTGTTCATTCGTTTCATTTTCAATCATATTCCAGTGAATATTTAATTATCATTCCTCTGTCAGTCTGACATTATACTGGTTTCTTTCAGAGATGTCAAAGAAGTGTTTTTATCGCTTTTTTTCCTTCCAACTTTTATTTTAGGTTCAGGGGTACATATTCAGATTTGTTACATGGGTAATTTTTGTGTTGCTAGGGTTTGATGTACAAATGATTTCATCACCCAGGTGAGCACAGTACCTGATAGGTAGTCTTTCTATCCTCACCCTCCTCCCACCCTCTATCTTCAAGTAAGCCCTGTGTATATTATTTCCCTCTTTGTGTCCAGGTATACTGAGACCGTGTGGTATTTGGTTCTCTGTTTCTGCTTTAATTCACTTACAATTATGGCCTCCAGCTATATCCGTGTTGCTACAAAAGACATGATCTCATTCTTTTTTATGGCTGCATAGTATTCCTTGGTGAATATGTACCATATTTTCTTTATCTAGTCCACCATAGATGGGCATCTAGATTGATTCCATATCTTTGCTACAGTGAATTGTGCTACAATGAACATATGTGAGCGTGTGTCTTTATGGTAAAGCGACTTATATTCCTTTGGATATATACCCAGTAATGAAATTGCTGGGTCAAATAGTAGTTCTATTATAAGTTCTTTAAGAACTTTCTAAACTGCTTTCCACAGTGGCTGAACTAATTTACATTCCCACCAGCAGTATGCACTCCTTTTTCTCCACAATCTTGCCAACCTCTGTTATTTTTTCTTTTTTGACTTTTTAATAACAGTCATTTTGACTGGTGTTAGATTATATCTCATTTTGTTTTTGATTTGCATTTTTCTAATGATTAGTAATGTTGAGCATTTTTTCATGTGTTTCTTGGCCACATCACGTGTATGTCTTCTTTTGAGAAGTTTCTGTTCATTTATTCATCATTCCTGTCCTTTGTCCATTTTTTTTTTTTTTTTTTTTTTTTTTTTTTTTT
>NC_045436.1:75335491-75415500 GCF_002776525.5 Piliocolobus tephrosceles | reverse complement strand
GGTTTCGCCCTGTTGGTCAGGCTGGTCTCAAATTCCTGACCTCATGATTCTCCCACCTCAGCTTCCCAAAGTGCTGGGATTACAGGCATGAGCCACCACACCTAGCCCATTTGTCCACTTTTTAATGAGGTAATGTGATGTCTCTGGCTTTGTTCTTTTTGCTTAGGATCGCTTTGGCTACTTGGGCTCTATTTTTAGTTCTATATAAATTTTGTAATAGTTTTTTCTAATTCTGTGAGGAATGATGTTGGTAATTTGATAGGAATGGCATGGCAGTATGGCCATTTTAACAATACTGATTCTTCCTATCCATGAGCATGGAATATTTTTCCATTTGTTTGTATCGTCTCTGATTTTGTTCAGTATTGTTTTGTAATTATTGTCGTAGATATCTAAACGTTAAACCCAGAAGCGAACAAGTAGGTGAGTGTGGTGGCATGTGCCTATAGTCCCAGCTCCTTAGGAGGCTGAGTGGGAGGATCACTTGACCCTAGGAGTTTGAGGCTGTAGTGAGCTATGGTCATGCTACTGCATTTCAGCCTGGGTGACAAAGTGAGACCCCATCTGTAAAACAACAACAACAACAAGTAGAAGATGTTTCTGTGAGGAAAAATGATAAGTTTAGGTTCTCATATAGTGCCTTTGAACTGTGAGGACGTCAAGATGGTCATATTCAGCAGAGAGTTGAAAAAAAAAATCTGAAACACAGAGGGTCCTCAGTTCTGGAGATACAAATTTAAGAACCAATAAAGTTGAATACTGAAGACACAACTGCAGGTGGCACGGAAAGATAAAAATAAAGAGTACTAAAGGCACTGATGTTTAAAAATCCCTATACTGATAAAGTGGAAGAAAGGCTATTTGAAGAGATATAATTAAAGAGCTCACTGGAGTAGGAAGAAAATCAGGGTATCATAGAGTGTTGTGAGATAGTATTGCATAGCATTTAGGAAATTAGATATGCTACAGTAAATCTAATAGCATGAGACAAATATTTAGTAGCATGTTTGGTACAGTTACTACTCAATAAATTTTGTTAATAAAATAATAAGAATAACTTTTTTCTCAAAAAATAAAATGTGAAACTGATGAGGTGTTAGTATTGTTGCCATTTTACAGATCTGAAAAAGAGGCCAGAGATGTTAAGTATCTTGCTCAAAGAGCCATAAGAGTGCTCCAGGCTCTGTCTGACTTAGAATATGTTCTTACCTGGTGAAATTGGTCTTTGGTGAGGCAATTTGGACTGAAATTCCTTGTAAAATGATTTGTAGTTAACATCTATTCAAGACTGCATATTCCTGCTTGCTTTCTGAAATTAGTTTTTTTTTTTTTTTTTTTTTTTTGCTACAAAAATTTGGTTTTGCTCAGAAATCTGGAAGCAGTGGCTTAAAATAGCATTAATTATCAAACATAAGTGTGGGTATCATCAATTAATTAATTAATTATTAATGCCCACACTTGGCCTCTAGTCCCCAGACATTTTGCCTCTAAAATGTTGCCTACACAGCTTAAATTTGTTTTATTAAAGGGTTCCTGGGTTTACAAGAAAAGTACTAGAAATTGTGTTGCTTTCAGTTTGTGAAACATTTGTATTCTGGGCTTCCATTTTGAGATTAAATTCAGAAATGAATTAACTAAACAAATACAATTAGCTCTCCCTTGATTAGTCACTTGCTTTGCTGATTATAAAAATATTATCAACAAAAGCAAGTGCATCAACCACTCAAAAGAACCCTTTTCTTTATTTTGTTAACTATTAACTTCTTAAGCCAAAATAAGGCAGTATAGCAAACTGAAGATACATATATGTAAACCTACACATCACATGTATATACCTATAAGTTGATTACATTTCTACTCTTAAATTCTCTAAGAAGAATATATTTTTCAAAAATTTTTAAATACTATCCAATATGCCTTTTACAAGACACACTTAAATCATCAGTGAATGTATTTAAAAGAAAGATATCAGCGAACACTAGTTAGAAAAAATAGTTTCTATAGCTCTGTTAATATCAAATTGAAAAGGCTTCAAAGCAAAAGGAACTTCAATAGACACTGATCACTATGTGAAAATAAACATTACAAACTACCAGGAAGCTAGCCATTTTAAACATGTATGTTCTTAGTAACATAGCTTCAAAATTGAAAAATCAACTGTTATGGGTGGAGATCTTTAATACATCTCTCCCAGTAGCTGATAAATTAAAAAGACAAAACAAACAACAGCAACGAAAGTAAATTAAAGTTACTTGCCTCAAGATGGATGAATTTCAGAAGCACCACGGTGAGTAACCAGCAAATCACACAGAATGTAGACTAATGATGGTACAGGGTTGAGGGCTGCAAAGAGGAATAGGGAGTGACTGCTAATGGACACAGAGTTTCTTCAAGGACAGTTAAAATGTTCTAAAATTAGATTGTGTTGATGGTTGTATGATCTGTGAATATACTAAAAACCATTGAATTGTATATTTCAAATGGGTAAATTTTATGGTATGTGAGTATCTCAATAAAGCAGTTTTTTTTAATGTCACAGAAAAGTGTTCAGAGTGTAGACACTACTCACTGCAATTAAGAGGGCATAAGAAAAATTTTATAATACGTATTTTAAAATGTGGCATTCATGGCAATAAACATATGTACAAGATAATGATAAGTGCAAAGTCAAAACCGTGCTATTTCTTATCCCTGGCTGCTATCACAGTAATGGTCTATTTTTCTGATTAGATGCCTCCATAATTTTATTGTTATACTTTAAAATTTTACATGTTACACATTATGTTCTTTCATCTGTATACATTATTTCATAATTTAGAAACACTGATAACTGGTTTCATATCAATTCTAATCATTTGTCTACTCAACAAAAGTCTAAATATTGTAGGTATTACTACTTTCCAACACAACTTCCCACATAGTATCTTACTTTACCCTTACAAATAGTTGAATTGGGAAACCCAATATCATCATTCTGGCCAGGCATGGTGGCTCACACTTAAAATCCCAGCACTGTGAGAAACCAAGGTGAGAGGACCACTTGAATCCAGGAGTTTGAGGTTGCAATGAGTTACGATCATGCACACCAGCCTGGGCAATGAAGTAGAACCTTGTCTCATTAAAAAAAAAAAAAAAGAAAAATCATCATTCCATTTTTTAAATGAGAAAAAGAAAAAAGTCCAGTTGAGTTGATTAGTGCATAGTCATTGCATACAATTGTAAATTCTTGTTGGTGGCAGAACTGGTACCCACATCTTTCAACTGAGCCATGCTTTATTGTTGTCTATTTCTTTTTTTTTTTTTTTTTTTTTTGAGACGGAGTCTCACTCTGTCACCCAGGCTGCAGTGCAGTGGGCCATCTCCGCTCACTGCAAGCTCCGCCGCCTCCCGAGTTCACGCTATTCTCCTGCCTCAGCCTCCCGAGAAGCTGGGACTCAGGCGCCACCACCACGCCCAGCTAATTTTTTTGTATTTTTAGTAGGGATGGGGTTTCACGGTGTTCGCCAGGATGGTCTCGATCCCCTGACCTCTTGATCCGCCCACCTCGGCCTCCCAAAGTGCTGGGATTACAGGCGTGAGCCACCGCGCCCGGCCTCTTGTATGTTTCTTTAATTTTCTTCTCTAGAAAAAATTCTGTGTAAGTAATAAAAATAATCCACCAAAGTAACCTGCTACTCATTAAATCCACTGTCAGCAAGAATCTCTACTCTCATTATTTCATTTAATCCTTAAGCAACTATCTCTGTATTGTAGGTACTGATATTCTGATTTTACAAGTGCGAAAATGAAAACATAGAGAAATGTTTACTTACCTAAGATTATAAAGTTAATAATTCATAAAAATGTCATTCCAAAGCCCAGGCTTGTGTGGTATCAGACCAACATTTTCAACCAGCATATTATCTGGATGGAATTTAATGCCAAAACACTGACTGTAGTTAAGAGGACATAAGAAAAGTTTTATAATTTCTATGAAAATACATTAAATGCATGTGACTGACAACACACAGCAATAATACAAAAATTGGTACTTTAGGATCTTGTCTCCTATTTTCCTGACATTAGCAAATGATTTAAACACTAAAAATAACACTCCCCACATTCATTTCCTGAAACTGATGAGTTTAGTTCCTAAATTTATAATTTTATATGTCTTTCTTAACAGATGAAATTTCTAAATTTCACTTATATCAGTATAATCTCCAATGCCTGGAATAAATAAATGTCTCAGCATGAGAATCAAATTTATTTATTTTTAGTTGGAGCTTCATTGTTGTTTTCAAAGAAATGTCAAGAGCTGGACTATAGGGTAGAGAACTCGGCAAAAAGATAGGTGATAGGCTTCCAATATAAGATGAATCCATTGCGTTCAGACCACCAGTGTCATTCAAGGCACTGCTTAAGTCACAGAATTTGTAAAACACCTATATTTATTTTAATTTGTTTGATTGTGAGCCAGGCAAACATACTTTTTGATATATAGGTGAGTCAGATAGAATATTTGGATACTCCTTAGGGTTAATACTAAAATGAAAGAAAGCAATACCTATCCCTTCTAAGAGAGGGTCAGTGCTAGCCCTTATCGCATTGCTGAATATCAAGCTCTAACCTGGCAAATCAAATTTGCATGTTTAGAATTTAAATAGCACTGTCAATCATTACTTTTTTAAAAAAATTGTGGAACACAGCAACAGAAGTGCAACAACATCCGCAATTTTCTGCTGTATTTGGGGGTGTTGCTGAAGGAGGGAACTTATGTTTGCAAATGACACACGGTCTATCTCCACTTAAGTTCTTTCATGCCTCTATGAGGAACCTGACTATTCCCATCCATCTTGAGAATAAAGTGCTATATTATAGTCTGTTCGATGTATGAATGGTGTTTATCAACAAAAGATTGAAACTTACACTTTACAATTATTCCGTGAATATTTTTTGTTGGCTTCATAATTATCAAGCTTATTTAATCATTCTGACATAATCAAATGGTAAAGAAAATATATGACTATACAAAAGTTCTAATATTGTGTTTTTAAATTTAAAAAAGCTCTAAAAGGAATGTTGGCATATTCTGTATCAGTGGCCTATTATATTACTAAAGATGTTTAAATTTTCTTTGGATTATATTTCATTAAAATAGATATTACACAGAAAAAATAATTACTTTGGTAAAATGCCTGGAAAGTATTTCTGAATGTTTGCTCTAGCGCAGTGTGTATGCCCAGTTTCATGTTATTGTTTCCTAATGTACTTAATCTCTTATAGTCTTTTTATTAATTAATACATTTTAATTCCATTTGACTAACCTAGCATATAAAATGTTGATATATTAAAGGATTAATAATGAATAGGTTATTAATCTTGAAGTTCAGTATATAATTAAAAAGGAAATAAAATATGAAGTTTGAAAATAAAAATTATTTTAAATCCTTTAAAATAGATCCATGTATATTTATATAAAATAAATGTATGTATGTAAAATAATTCTGGGACTAGAAGAGTGTAGTGACCATAGAGTTCTGACATGAGGTGAGACTTCAAGATAAATGTTTGGGATTGTTGAAGGCAGAAGGAAAGTGCACCAGAGCATGACAAGCTTTTGGTGATCAGGCCACATTCCCTGCCAGGACTTCTTGTCTGTGAGATGAAGAGATTCAGCTTTACAGAAAAGCTCAAAGACTCTATTTTGTCCACTTTCTAAAATTGGATATTTGAGAATCAGGGAATCCTATTTAACTTCCTGCTGCCTCCATGATGTGGAAATAAAGAGAATAGAAGACCTCCGTATTGATGAAGTCATATGGCCCACAAGCTTAATTTGAGCAGGGCAGATCCACTGGGTTTCCAGGATGTCCGTATGTGATTGAGGTGACAACAATGAACTCAACTTTTCATAATTTTAGGGGTAGATTTTTAACTCTTTTTCCATAGTAAGAAGGACCTTGGGGTTCCTAGTGAACCTTTAAAATTATCTGCTCTGCTGAAGGCCAGGGCCAATGAGGATATAACTGTATCAGAGGTTTTCAGAGGCTTTGATTCCTGGAGCATACTGATCAATTGCAATGGAAGCCCTTGAGGAAGATATAAATCCCAGGAAATACATACTGAGTGGATTACCAGGCGAAAACTTTGTGAAAACTGCAAATGTGTGATGCTGCTTTGAAAAATGGGTCAATGAAAGACAGCTGGAAGACTGGTTTTCTAGCCTTGTTTACATCATGGAAAGGTAAAGAAATAAAACCTTCTGGGAGAGAGAGTAAAACACAATAAAAGAGTTTGGGAAAGAGAGATTAATGCTTAGGAAGCAAACCAAACAAAGTCCAGGAAAATAAATATATAAGTTATAGAGTCTTAAAATCTAGGAAACACTGCAGTACCCCAATATGCTAAGGGTAACATGTATCCTCAGGCCACAGGCAAGAGGGGTTCCTGCTCTGGTTCTTATGCTTTATAGGGCCCCATATTATCATATACACATGCGTGCATGTGTGTGTTTGCACAAATGGATTCAAACACACATAGGCAACTCCTCACTTTGATCTTATGCTCAGCACTAACAGAGTATGACCATTAAGACACCACAGAAAATGCTTCTCCATATTTCTGGTCCTATGGCTTCAAATAGGTCACTGAGTAGGAAAGCTATGAACGCTTGCAAGTTGTGCTGCTGCAAATGTAAGAGAAAAGCATGGTTCCTAGTGAGAGGGATTTGAGTGTGTGAAATTGCTCCAGTAAGTAAAATGACAAATTAATTTTCTCGTCAAACCTTTTCTCCCAGGTAGCATGAAGAAATGAATTCCAGTGTAACAAAGCATCACTCTCATTAGTGTCAAGCATTCATTTTTATTGTTTTGCTTTGTGTTCCCAATAATGCCCCTAGAGGTACTCTTGAGTTTCAGTGGTATTTACAATAGTTGCACATGATGGCTGAAAAACATTTTGTAACATTAGACAATTCAAATTCCTCTTAACTATGCATATGCTTAGGTCTACACATAACCAGATGGGCTTGAATGTTAGAATTCAAACATTCAAACATCATAATTTTTTAAAATCAGATTTTATTTGATTTTTTAAATATAAAATTATCACATTTACTTATATAATTTTCAGTTTAAATATTTGTATTTACTAATTTTAATTTGTATTTTCTTTTGATTTTAATATATGATTTGAATATTTTCAAAGAATATGTTTTTATTTGTATTTAACTTAATAGTACAGTACTCAGGGTACAGTCAGGAAAATAGAATCCACACCAGTTATCTTTACAGAAAGAATTTAATATAAGAAATTTGTTAAATAGATTTTAGAGGACTGAAAGGGGAAAAATGTAACACTGAGTAATATAAAGTTTGCAACTGCTGAAAGAAGCTGCCACTCTTCGAGTAGGGTAAACAAAATGAAAAGATTTGGTTTTTAGAACCTAGAAGTTTATGTGTAGCCCTACAGAGCAGAGACCCAAACCTTTTAAAGAATAGTATTAACCAGACAGTGCTGGTACCTTAGGGGCCTAGAAAAACATCCTCACACAGCTGGAACTAATAGCTGAGGAAGCTATGCCAACTTTCTGGTACTGGTATCTCTTAGGAGACATAATGAGGCTGGTTCTGAAATATGAAACCAAACAAACAAAAACAGGAAACTGAACAACCATTGTCAGGATAAAGAAATATTGCCAGAGGGACTCTAACAAGAATAGGAAGTAAAGACATAGGAAAACAAGCCCTTCTTTGTACTGTCTTTCCTCCTTAAAAATTAAAGAAATTTGTCTGAATCTTCAGTAACCTAAAGACTAAACTGCAAGATTAAACAACAACGATCCTAGAATACAGCAATAAAGTGATATGCATATGTAACAAGCAAGGGAAAAGATGCCCAGAGTTTAAATCCCTCATGCCTATAATCCAATTGGCCAGGAGTCCCTAATTACTTTTCTTACAGTATCCATTTTATCTTACCTTTGCCCTCAACCAGAATCTTGGCTGGTTGGCGTTATCTTATGGGATGAACCAAAACTTCATTCCTAAAGAGTCTGAAACCCTAGTGTTTCTACCTGTTTGTTTACCTTGCTGTAGCTGTTCATTAACTTTTACTATTAGATATGGAAATATGAAAAGGGACCACGGGGAAATCACTAGATTCTAGCCATAGTCCACCATAGCCTCATTATAAAGGAGGATCTCAATTTCTTCTTGATCATTGCCATAGCCATTAGAGAGAGCCCTGCCTTTCTTGCCTATTGGTTCAATAGCATAAAAATTCCAATATACATGTAGCTGTCCAATTCAGTGGAATTCTTGTCATGACACCTGTCATCCATTACTCCTTTGAACATCAATGCTCTAAAGCAATGTAACTCTTAAGTTGTAGGGACTGGAAGCAAATAATAATAATAATAATAATAATCCTGTGAGTGAATTATTAAATGTATGAGTGAGAAGAGCCATTTCCATGTCTACCCCTAAAGCCCAGATCAATTATTAAGTAAATTACACAATGAGTTGGTCACTGATTCAACCACAAATTAAGTCCTACATATAGAACTCCACTGTTTCAGGGTACTGTCTCCCAACTAGTATAACTGAGTATTATTGGGAAAACATCTTAATTTATCAACACATAGATGAAATATAATTTTAATTTTTTGACATGTTTAGTATACATTTTTGATGAAAATATATTCCATTTTGAACTCTTTAACTGCAATTACACTTTATTTTGTAAAACCTTAGATTATGTTTATTGCAAGTCTAGATCATTCTAGAATATATACTACTAAAATATATTTAAATGGAGCTCAACAAAAGGTCCTAAAAAGAAAGAAAATCTGCAAAGAGTTGATCTTCCTGTGCTTTAAACATGCTTACAAGTAATGCCAGCTACTTGAGAGGCCAAAGTGGGATGCCCACTTGAGCCCAGGAGTTGGTAGCCAGCCTGGGCAACAAAGTGATACTCACCTAAAAAAAAAAAAAAAAAAAAAAGAGTAGAAAGCTAACAATAAAAGTGAATAGACTTCTGTCAAAGATGACATACAAAATCCACAAGTGAGATATTAACAATATTTAATGATGCTTTAGTTATGAATAAAAACATTATAAAACAGTACAAATATCATTTAATTATCAACTTAAATTGGTTAGATGAATAAGACATATTATTTAATGTATGTTATAATTAGTAATCAAAGCATCAGAAATACAAAAGAGAACTACCCATATCAAATCCATGATTCACAACTAACAAATGTAACTCTGGAGGTCTGCCTGTTAGAGAATAAAGAGAATTATATTCATGATGTTGGTAAATTGAACAAGGGAAAAAACAAAGGTTCCTGATCATTAACTATGTTTATTGGATGTTATTTCTGGAAAGTGGTGATCATCATTTTGAGAGCATGAGAATATCTCTAACAAAACCAAGAGCTAGGCAGATTTTTTTAATACAATTTTCCTTTCTATGATCCTGGCAGAATATTTATACTTATATTTATTCTATGCCAAAAATCATTTCAAATATAGAAAGAGACTTTAAAAATGGGCTATTTTAAAATTGTGGTAAAATATGCATAACATAAAATTTATCGTTTTTATTTATTTATTTATTTATTTATTTATTTATTTATTTATTTATTTATTTATTTATTTATTTTAGATGGTGTCTCACTCTGTCACCCAGGCTGGAGTACAGTGGCGTCATCCCAGCTTACTGCAAGCTCTGCCTTCCAGGTTCACACCATTCTTCTGCCTCAGCCTCCCAAGTAGCTGGGACTACAGGTGCCCGCCACCATGCCTGGCTAAGTTTTTGTATTGTCAGTAGAGATAGCATTTCACCGTGTTAGCCAGGATGGTCTCGATCTCCTGACCTCGTGATCCATCCGCCTCGGCCTCCCAAAGTGCTGGGATTACAGGTGTGAGCCACCGCCCAGCCCATTTTATCAGTTTTAAGTGTACAGCCTAGTAGCATTATAAACATTCACATTCTTGTACAATTCAAATATTTCCAGTCACAAATTGGTATGATTTGGCTCTGTGTCTCCACCCAAAATCTCATCCCGAATTGTAATACCCACGTGTTGAGGGAGCGACCTGGTGAGAGGTGACTGAATTATGGGGTAGTTTCCCCCATGCTGTTCCCATGATATTGAGTGAGTTCTTTCCACTCTAGAACTTTTTAAACTTTTTCACCATTTCGAAACAAAACTCTTTACTCATTAAACAGTAACTCCCCATTCTCCCCTCCCTCTAGATAAATGGTCCTTTATATTCCAAATTCGAAAGCATTTAGTTTCTACTATGGGATTTTTCACAACCAATCTTCAAGATCGACTTTGGACTTCATTTGTGTATTAGTCCATTTTCACACTGCTGTAAAGAATAACCAGGGACTGAGTAATTTTTAAAGGAAAGAGGTTTAATTGACTCACAGTTCCACATGGCTGGGGAGGCCTCAGGAAACTAACTTAAAATCATGGCAGAAGGTAAAAGGGAAGCAATGCACATCTTCTAATGGCAGCAGGAGACAAAGAGACTGCAGAGGAAGTACCACACTTTTAAACCATCAAATCTCATAAGAACTCACTCACTATCATGGGAACAGCATGGGAGAAACTACCCCATAATTCAGTCACCTCTCACCAAGTCCCTCCCTCAACATGCGGGGATTACAATTCGGGATGAGATTTTGGGTGGAGACACAGAGCCAAATCATACCAATCTGTGACTGGAAATATTCGAATTAGCAAATGAAAGACCAAACCAGGCAACATCACTTGCACAGAAACACACGCATACAAGCAATTACTAGAACCAGGGGGGAAAAGAGTGAGAAAAAAATAGGAAATCAGTAATATTCAATGCAGATGAGTAAAGACCAATATAGAACATTCGTCTCATGCAACTAGAAGCAAAAGATACCTACCGGGGCTTCTGGTCTTCATGCTTGTACTCTAGGAACCTACATCAGTGTCAAGCTAAAATTTTGTTTCTAAACCATGTTGTGTAAAAGTTCGTGTATTTACTATCTTTCTTCGGGATAATATGAATTCTCATTTAGAGTCTATATAGTTTACATGAAAAAGGTATTAAGAGACCATTCAGTACTCGGAAACTGCAGAGGTAAAAAATAAAAGAAGTTTCCATGTGGAAACAGAGTTCCATTGTTCACATTATGAAAGCCACTCTCCTCTGAGCCTGTGGTTCCTAACCACCATGTAGCCTGGCTGGCCGTCGGAGTGCTCACCCACCTTTGTGTGAACATGTGCATTCTCCATTTCCTCCTTTCCCATGCTCCCAGGACGTACATTCAGCAATTAAATATTACATATGCCATAGAGATCACTCAGCTAAAGAATTCTTGGTGTTCAGATCTACAGAGAAATATTTGCTCTTTGAATAACGAAACCAAAGTTTGCTAGCTCACAATGCTTAGTTATTTTGTTTCTATTTTAGGTATAATTCCTTCCATTTTAAAATAGCATTTTTTTAAACTTATGCATATGTTCCCTTTTGTGAAGAGTGACAGAAGGTATTTCTATTAACGTAGCAGTTAAAAAAAATGTGGCGGGGCACAGTGGCTCACGCTTATAATCCCAGCACTTTGGGAGGCCGAGGAAGGCGGATCACAAGGTCAGGAGATCGAGACCGTCTTGGTGAACACGGTGAAACCCCGTCTCTACTAAAAATACCAAAAAATTAGCTGGGCGTGGTGGCGGGCAGCTGTAGTCCCAGCTACTCTGGAGGCTGAGGCAGGAGAATGGCGTGAACCCCTGAGGCGGAGCTTGCGGTGAGCTGAGATCGCACCACTGCACTCCAGCCTGGGCGACAGAGCGAGACTCTGTCTCAAAAATAAAAAAAAAAAAAAGTTACCTGTATTATTTCAGTGTTTTGTTTATTTGTTTGTTTGTTTGTTTGCTTTTTTCCTTTTCGTGGAAGAAGGCTGTTAGCGTAAAAACCAGGCTGTAGTGGGTAGTGACCCAGTGAGGTGGGATGTCAGCCACAGATAAAAAGGCAAATATATTTATAAGGTCATTTGCTTTCAATGAGTTATTAGGTGAGACATTTAAGCCCTTGAGTTTCCTCCATCCCCACCCCGAGGGCACTGTCTTTTACTCTGAAAGAAAAGAGAATGAGAACATTAATTTTCTTTTTTTTAGAGAATGCCAAACATAAAATAATTTTAAAATTTATTATATTCTTAAAGTTTGCAAAAATGGATGGCATAAAGAACTGAGAAACCTATCACTCCTTAGTTCAGCGTCTCTTGTCTGATGATCCCACCTAAGGTAAACTTTTCTGAGGTGTGAATGTGATTCAGCTCTGTGGTTACACGTAACTAAAACTCAACACAAAATCCAAGGGAGTAAGAGGCTTTTAATTTCCATGAAAAATAAAATTTTGGATGCTTGTACTAAAACATTTAATGTTTGTCCTCATGCTATTCACTCTGAACGTCTATCAAAAACGAAGGAAGGGAGGAAGGGAGGAAGGAAAGGAGGAAGGAAAAGTGAGAGGAAAAAAATTGTAAGAACCCTGGGTCCTCGTAAGGGGATTATGATTTTGTAATGCAAATGTACAGTGTAATTAAGCCTTTCGCAATTTGATTTTTGTAGAACTAGGTGACATTTAAAGGCTTATATGGAAATTGTTTCATGTGAATTTTCTGGATGAGAGTTTTTATGTTCTAATCCTGGACACATTTTTCCCCAGAAATTCTTAATATGATTTCAGTTTTGCCCTCTAAGTGACTCTAAGCGATTTAGATGAGGTGCAAATTTAATTGGGAGAAACGTCAATAGCTCGGATACCCTTGTCACTCACCTGGCAAAATTAGCTTAATTTTGTATGAAACAAAGTTTTGGGAACTGCTTTCACTATTAACATTTTATGTTTAGACATGGGTAGGAAACTTTTATTTGCATGACTATAGCCAAACAGACCTTTATATTATTCAGGAAAAAAGAAACAGGTACAACCAAAGAAAAAAATTGAAAGGATGTGACCAGGAAAAAGAAGGGGAAGGAATAGTCTCACAGTGATGCTAAAAGACACACGATTTTCAAAATGGAGAAATATGCAACTCTCAAGCTATCTATGACGAAGAAGAGGGAGAAAGGACAGCCCTCCTCCATCAAGTTCAAAAAGTAGGGCTCTGTTGTCATTCTGGAGCCTTGACTCTTTATGGTTGGAGACGAGGTTAGGAATTTCTTTCTCCTTTCAGGTAGCTGGACCTGTACTCCAGTAAGGCTGACAGAGGCCACAAAGACCTGCACTCTTCTAGACCACTTTCCAGATGGAGGAAAGAACAAAAAAAAAAAAAAAAGAAGAAGAAGAAAATCATTTTCACCACATTCAAATGTGTAAGTAGAGCCTCTATTCCCATAAAGGCTCTCCTCATACATTTTATTTATAAATCATATTAATCCTTGGACGCCAATAAGAGGCCAACTAATGCACAAGAAATGTTCCTTCATGGTATAAATGGATGACACCTAAAACTCTGGACAGTGCTGTAATTTAAACACATGGACTGGGAATCAGCTTCTAGCATTAAAATGTTAAATTTAGTAGGATAATTTATATATACATACACACACGTGTGTGTGTGTGTCTGTCTAATGCTTTAATCAATCAATCATACTGGAGCAATACTAAAAAAGAAAATACAAGCCATGTGCGGTGGCTCACACCTGTAATCCCAGCACTTTGGGAGGCCAAGGCGGGTGGATCACCTCAGGTCAGGAGTTTGAGAGCAGCCTGGACAACGTAATGAAACCCCGTCTTTACTAAAAATGCAAAAATTAGCCAGGCATCATGGTGCATGCCTATAATCCCAGCTACTCAGGAGACTGAGGTAGGAGAATCACTTGAACCCCGGAGGTGGAGGTTGCAGTGAGCTGAGATTGCACCACTGCACTCCAGCCTGGGTGACAGAGCTAGACTCCATCTCAAAAAAAAAAAAAAAAGAACAGAGCTATGCACAGGTCATTTGTAAATGTTGACACAAGTTCATCACCTTAAGGAATTTTCCTTTTTTTTTTCCTGTCTACCTTTACAGCCAAACAGTTTTGTATAATCTCATCTAATCCCCAGTAAATTATATGTAAAGAGGCCAGCCATGCCCAGATTTCATTTCACCAATACTCTAATGTTACCGTCCTGTACTATCCTTTCTTAAGTTAAACCAGGTATTTTAGAAAGGTATTGGAAACTGGATTTGGAGTTAGTAAAAGAGCAAGAAAAGGGCAGGACATTCTTGTTGCTCTCAGGGATATGAAACATGAACCAGTATAAAACCAAGAATCCAGACTTCTGTGAAACTCCTCTAGAAAGGCAATGATATATTGAGCATTAAAAATAATAACACAGTAACTATATTTATGTAGTAAATAGCAATGATTCTATGATCCTTGCAGTCATTTAGAACATGTTGAATGTACCAAAAGAGCCATGTGCATTTGTGTATGGATTTTCTGGTATATACACAATTTCCAGTGTTTTTATTCAAAAGTTTGCATTTGAATAAAAAATAACTATTTAACAAATTGTATTGCTTTCCTGTGAATTGCCAGGCACTTAACTGTTCCACTGGTGATGCAGCCATGTACAAGCAGGCTTAAAATCCCTGCCCCTATTAAACTAAAATTCTGTTGCAGTCTTTATTCTCCAGTCTGGGTCAATGTTCATTGTCTAGATTATGAATGATAAATAGAAGTAGAAGAGAAAATATAATTAAGAAGCACCTTTAAAAATCATGTAGTTGTACTACAGTCCACTCATTTTAAGTTGGGGAGTATAACTGCATAAACATTGAGACATATGAGGATCATCTAATATCAAAACAACTAAACATCAGTCTATGATAAAATTCAACATGGCTCAGAGCTATAATAATTTGTAGATCATTGGTGATATCCAAGTTTAAGAGTTCTGGGGAGAACAGCCTCCTGCAAATCTTATGAGAAAGCTGAATACTTTTAAGAGTTGATTTTGGCTCTGTGTACAAGTTGACCTCTAATACCCTCAGGCGGCTGACTACTAACCTAACCGCAGCTGTCACACTTCAAGATCTGGCCACTTAAGTTTATGTCCATAAAAATATAGCCATCGAATGAGGAAATCTAATTCTCCAACCAAGATACAAACTGGATCTTCCCTTAGATAACTAAATAAAACTCAATGAAAATGAGTTATGGGTTGTTGGCCAGAGAGATGGGACCCAAGAGCCCTACTTTCCACCAAATCTCTATAGGTCAACCTGTAGCTGCCTGCCTGTCTGCCTTGGTTACTACTGAGAGCAAAGATGCGGCTTTAGGATAACCATTTGGGGGTTGCCTGATATAAAAGAAGAAAGTAGTAAAACATGGACTTTATGACAGCCTTTTGATTCTCAAATAGGAATCAGGTGCCAATCACAAGTAAATCTGAAGATGTCATTTCATGTAGCTTTCTCCATTGATTTTGCAAGCTTCAGAGTCTTGCTACCACTTGTTGCCTGCTTCAATGAAAGGCCACTCCACGTGGAGTGCAGATAAGACAGCCTGGGACTTCCCAAAGGTCAAAGCCTTCTGGAACTTATTTGCGTGAATTTTGGAAGCCTCTGGGCTCTCCAAACTCAAACTTTGTGATGCAGATGCTTTATGCTGTGGATGTGAGCTGGTGACAACAGTGAACTCAATGAAATCGAGCCACAAAACTTAGAATATGACAGGCCACACTGATTGAAATTTATTCAAATATTCCAGCCAGATACAAATTCCATTTTCAGTGATACACATATAGAAAGGCCACTTTTCATAAAAGCCAGATCTAGTATTTAATATCTCTTTTCCCTCTAATTTTTATTTTTTGGAGATGATACAATTACACACACACACGCGCGCACGCGCGCGTGCGCAACTTGTATATAAACATTGTATCACTCCTGAGCCTTTTTTCCCCACATAAAATAAGCTCAATGTCTTTTTCTCATACTCTTTCAAGAACGTTCATTATATTTTGTTAATAACTAACTTATTAGTTGTATTTGGAAATATTTAACTCATATTAAAATTGTTCAGAGGGAAATGTATTTCATAGATGAGATGAAATTTCCCCCATCTCAACGTTATGAAAACTGAATTTCCTGTTTCACATTAATTTCTATACCTTCCTAATTTTGTTTAGTATTGATAGCACTTCCACTACACCTGCTACTCAGGCTGAAAACTTCAGGGACTGCAAAATGGGGTCTTGTTTCTCTATTCTCGCTTCTTTCCTTTCTGTTTCCCCCAAACTTTCATCTGCATATCATTACTAAATATTAGGTAAAATGTTCTCCTTCCTCTCTAAATTCCTTCCCAAACTTCATCCTAACCCCAGTTATTTGGACGTCTATACTGTGACTTACATTTAGTGCACATCCCCTTGTCACTGCCTTATTCTATGTGAGTGCTTGTTACAAAGGTGGAACTTAGTCCTTTAGTCCAATCCACTTACCCCTTCTTGGAAGCAAAATTTTAGTCAGTCTCTGCATGGTTTACACCTCAAAGATAAGTTTTAGGTCCTCTGATTCTTAGGAATTGAACGGGAAGCATTTGGACTTGACCCTCAGTTGACATAAGAAGTGGCACCAGTCTCTGCTCTTTAATGGTAAGCCATGCTCCCTAGTGCATTCCTCCAGGGGTTATTTCCCTCCCCATGCACCCCTCCCAACATGTGCTAAGTGCATCTCTACAAGCCCTTTAGGTTCTGGGTTTGGCATCCTGAATTTGGAATCCTAGATATGCTGCTCACTAGATTTGTGAACCTAGGCAAAGTGATCTGCATCTCTGAGCCCCAGTTTCCTGTCTGTCAAAAAGGAAACACGGATAGCACTTCCTTCATATAGTTGCGAGAACTGAGTTAGCAGAAAGTTCTTAGAACCGTGCCTAGCATCTGAAAAGCACCAAAGAATATTTTCCATTATTTTATTTGAAGGATTAATAAATTGGGAACGTCTCAAGATTCTTTTTTAGTTGGGCACTCCAGTTCCTCTTTAGTGGTTCCATTTCATATGTAGGTTCCTGCCTATCCTCTAACTCTCACCCCTTAAACTCAAGCACTATTCATCACTTTACCATATTGAAATGTACCTGCTCCAGGAAATATTTCTATGCATACCCAATATCCCTCTTATTACTTTGTTATTCTTAGTCCTAATTTAGGCAGGTGCACATGTGTGTGTGTATGTGTATGTGTGTACATTACATATATGTACACATACATATATAATTCATTGTCATAATTTTAAACAAGTATTACAACTGTCCTAAAATTACCCACGTATTGGTTGCTCATCTCCTCAATTAGAGTTTAAACTCTCTATCCACTCATTTTTCTTATCTAGCCCAGGACTGTAGCAACAGCACACTAATTCATTTTTAAAACTCCTCTTTATTATGTGCCAGGTACAATTACATGGGACATTACACTTAATCCTCACAATGACCCATGAGGTGAATATTATTACCCCCACACTGATGAGCAAACTGAAACCTTGAGACTACATAATTTGCTCAGACAGGACTTAAATCTGAGCTTTCCAGGCTTTTAATAATTTTCTCTCCTACAGCGAGTTTACCTACAGTACTTAGAAAGCACTTATAGAGAAAAGAAGTGACTAATCTGAGTGCTGTCATGAAGTAACATGATCTTCTCTTAGACAAGTCCAGAGAATTAAATTTTAAAAGTTTCTGTACTTATAGGAGTATAAGTTTTAAAGTCTGACTGACTTGAGGTCAATACTTGGCTCCAACAATTCCTGATGCATGAGTTTAGGCAAGTAATCTAATCCAAGACTTGGTTTCCTCATTGATAAAACAGGATGCTATCAACCTCAAAACATTTTTTAGGAATCAAATGGACAAAACCATATAAAGCACTTATCTTAACTCTTTAAAACAGCTAAATACAAGTGTGGAAAAAATTCCATGGGACACTTAAAGGTGGATTGATGTTTGAGATGAAAAACAAAACATCAGAAATATCTGGAGGAGCAGAAGTGGGATGACATGGAGGGTAGGGGATGTGGGTGAATTTGACATAATTAAGTCTTTATCACATAAACCTAGTTCTGCCTTTATATTTAAAAATTAACATGATTTATCATTTGTTGCAATTTTCTCAAGTATGCGAAGTGTAAGGAAATCAAAGGATTCATTATACAGTTTTGGTTCTGTAGAGTTGTCATGGCAATACTATATTTTGTTTATCTTACTTATTTATATATTCTTCCTCTCCATATACACAGATAGCTTGTCTCCGAAAGGCAACCAGTTTCACAATTCAAACCAAAAGATTTCCTCCCACCTCCTGGAAGTACATATGATCGAGCTGGGTTTCAGTATGATGGCTCATACTGAAGAAAGGAAACCAAAACAACAAATTAAAAATCATGAGAAAGCAAAGCAATTCTGAGTTCCTCTTGTATTTATAAACCTACTTCTGAATATCCTCAAACGACTTTTTTGAAAACTGAATTCATTCTAACGCTAGGAGTCATTAATGTGGTAAAATAGTAGAAAACAAATTTCCAAGTCACATAATCTCGTAGTCTTTCCCTGTCAGACTCACATTTCATCTCCTAGTTGTTACTGTATACACTGGAGAAGGGATGGCATGAGTAGGTGACCAAAAGGATGCACCTTCTAGTGCCTTCCTAGGCGATCGGGCAAGTGGACTTCTGCATGTATGCCATGAAGAGTACTTTACATACAAATGATGACTACAGTAAACTGACTGATAGAGATAATTTTGACATGTTTTATTTCAATCAATAGCAAGGTTATGACTTAGCTATCTTTCACAATAGAGAGCTTTGGCCTCACAGACTTGTGTCATCAGTTCCATGTATCTTCACTTTCTCAAGAGTCCTGAGCATCCCCAAATAAAAAACGAAATTACCTTTGGCAAGAGTAATATGCTGCTCGAAAAAGCATAATGCTTAATACAAGTTCTTGGTCATCTAAAGTTTCATATTAAATCTTGCCCTTATCAAAATATTAATACTGTTTCACGGAATAAACATGGTCTTATTACCCACAAAGGGACATTTCTTTTTCTTTTTTTTTAACTCACTGTAGCAATACTGCTATTCTTAAAGATTGTGCTCAAATTTGTAATATAATATTCTTATCTCCTTTCATCATACAGCAATATGTTTTTTCATGTGGATAAGACTTACAGGAATACAGTGTCTCTCTCTTAGTCGCAATATTCAGAAAAATATTTGGATAGCTTTCAATATTCTAAAAGTTTAGTGCAGGTGTCAAATTTAATTAAAATAAGTGTGCACAAGTAAAAGTTGTACAAAATCAGGCTGAATACAATATATTGATACTGGATTTTATATTTAAAAGGTCATTTTTAACTTAAAATAGAGATGCTGAAAAACCCAATTTTCTGATATCTACTAATTTTCCTGCAATTTTCTTCTTAAAAATTCAGTGAAGATAATAGTCTTACCAACTGAGTGTATTTTTAATTGAATATATTCTTGCATATTCTTGCATATGTATGTATGTATGTACATACTTAACAAATGTCACGTTTACTCCTAGTAGAGTGTCTGACATATATGAGTGGCTAAAGAATATTAAATAATTTTAAATATTTGAATTTAGATCTTTAGGATGAGGGAGGAGTATCTAAAAATGTTTTTCTTAAATAAAAGTATTTAATTATACAGTTAAAGTGGGCCATAAAATGTCTTAAAATTTCTATCTAATTTACAGGACATATTTTTTCAATATTATTTAAAGAAGAAAATATTTGAAAAAAGTTCTATGCAGCTCAAATATTTAGATAAATCTATAGAGTGAACGTTAATAATTAAATATAGCCTAATGGATAGTTAATATGAAGCATGCTGCAATGCACACTTTTATATCTTAATATTTTTTCATTTTATGTTTCCATTGCTCTTCTAACATAGTCCATGCCTGTACTAAGCTTTATATACCAGAAAATTATGTTTTGAAAAGAGAGGCTTTAAAAAGCCTAAACTCTAGATGAGAGAATGTTTTATTCTTTATCTATGCATTTGGCATTATTTAAACATGAATTTAATGACCAATGCATGCAAAATATGCACTTATCTAGTATATGGGTTCTTACACAGCATTCGCTTTAGGTACTCACCTACTTCAATTCCTTGTAAAACAATATTACTAGTAGTCAGATTTCACAGCTCACACTGCCCTTAGAACATCAAACTGCTTTTATTACTGCCACTTCATTACCTTATTCTAAATCATACCACCATCCTGCAACCTGTTTCACGAAAGGCAGAAATTGTCAGTAATAAACTATAATATTTTAAATCAATATATTCCCTAAAGCAATCTTCTATAAGTTCTTACCTCCTTTTTGTTGTTGCTGTTAAATCAACTAGGACCTCTCTTTTAATTGATGCTTTTGTACTTTTAGTGACTCTTCTAAAAATGCTTCTTTTATTGGGCACGTGTTTTGAATAGGCTCCTTTTCATGGAGTCATTGGAATAACTAGGAACAAAAATAATAAATTTGATGTATTGCTTCACTGGAGATTTAATTTTCTGTGGATCCCAACTTTTGCATTTAGTTAAGGTTTAAGAGCTCAAAGTATTATTCCTGACAACATGTTAAATGTTTGAGGTATGGATGTATAATGGAATAATGCAATAAATGTCTTGTGCCCATATTGATTTTTTAGATGAATCTGCTTTGAAAATTCTGGCACCCAGCAGCCCAACAGCATTTAACCATGGTAACCTTTGAGTTTTTTTTTTTTTAAGAGTATGGCACTTCTGTAGTCAGGTGTAATCGCCAGCAGACTATCAGCAATAGAAGGAGAATTGATCCTTATCCTCTCGTGCCCTAAAGTCATTTCAAGGAATTGGGCTCTCAAGGGCCACACTGCCAGGAGAGCTAGGCAGCACCAACAAGTCAAGCCACAATGTCATGTTTTCTACATGGGCTGGTATCACTTTCAAGAAGAAAGTGTTCCTGGAGAATGACTAGCGCACGTAGCTCTGCAACATGTGACAAACAGGAAGCACTATTTCATGCCTTCACATGAGACTTGTTAATACAAGTTTTTTAAATGACTTTATGAGATCCCTTAGAAAGTTGGATGAACTAATAAAACAATGAAGGGGTTCTCTCTTCAGTGAACATAATTGAAGGACCAATAACATGTGGAAAATCAAGGGAAGTATTTATCGTGCATGGTAGATGCCTCAGGACTTATGCAAATATGTGAGAGCAAAGACAGGCTGTGAAGGGAATGAACAATTGAAGGAAAATAAGGGCATGTTATCCCTCAGGGTCTCCTTCATTTTCAAATACCTGTACTGTCCTGGTCCACATCCTTGGCATCCGTTAAAGTGAGTAGCTTCCGAAAAGGTCCCTTAGAGCTGTCAAAATCTCAAAACTGATGTGGGAATCTTTTAATTTTTATTTATTTTTTATTTTTTATTTGTTTTTTTTGAAACAGAGTCTCACTCTGTCACCCAGGCTAGAGTACAATGGCACGATCTTGGCTCACTGCAACCTCCACCTCCCCGTTCACACCATTCTCCTGCCTCAGTCTCCCAAGTAGCTGGGACTACAGGTGCCCACCACCACGCCCGGCTAATTTTTTGTATTTTTAGTAGAGGCGAGGTTTCACTGTTTTGGCCAGGCTGGTCTCAAACTCCTGACCTCGTGATCCGCCCGCCTTGGTCTCCCGAAGTGTTGGGATTACAGGCGTGAGCCACCACGCCCGGCCGGGAATCTTTTTACATAGCTTTCATTTAACTAAGGTTCAGCAGGAAGGGAGGGAAGGAAGGAGGGAGAAAAGAAAGAAGGAAGGAAAAAATGAATGAAGAAATAAAAGGATAAACAAAGTGGTCTTTAGTGAGAAACTTTGATGGAAGAAATAGAAGCACCAACTATATTACAATACAGTTTTTTTTTTCTTTTTCTTTTTCAGCTTTTAGGATCAAGGGGTACATGTGTAGGATTGTTACAGAAGGATATGGTGTAATGCTGAGGTCTGCGTTATAACAGAAACTGTCACCCAGATGGCAAGCACAGTACCCACTTGTTAGTTTTTCTGCCTGTGCCCTCTTATTTCCTCCCCCATTTTGCATTTCCCAGTGTCTATTGACCTATCTTTATGCCCATGTGTACACCACGTTTAGCTCCCACTTATAAGTAAAAACATGTGGTATTTGGTTTTCTGTTACTGTATTAGTTCACTTAGAATAGCGACCTCCAGCTGCATCCATGTGGCTGCAAAGGACATAATCTCATTTTTATTATGGCTGTGTATACCTGGTGTATACGTACCACATTTTCCTTATCCAATCCATGGTGTATACATCCCACATTTTCCTTATCCAGTCCACCATTGACGAGCACCTGTGTTTATTCCATGTTTTTGCTATTGTGAATAGTGCTGCAATAGACATATAGGTACATGTGTCCTTTTGGGAGAAGGATTTATTTTCCTTCGGATATATACCCAGTCATGGGATTGTTGGGTCGAATGGTAGTTCAACTCTTAGTTCTTTGAGAAATCTCTAAACTGCTCTTCACAGCAGCTGGGCTAACTTACATTCTCATCAATAGTGTGTAAGTGTCCCCTTTTCTCCACAGCCTCATCAACGTCTGTTACTTTTTGACTTTTTAAGAAAAGCCATTTTGACTGGTATGAGATGCTATCTCATTGTGCTTTTGATTTGCATTTCTCTGGTGATTAGTGATGAAGAGCATTCTTTAATGTTTGTTGGATGCTTGCCTTCTTTTGAGAAATGTCTGTTCATATTCTTTGCCCACTTTTTAATGAGGTTATTTGTGCAATTTTGCTGCTTTTTATTTCTGTTTTCTCTTGGTCACTTTTCCTATCAAGGAGCAATTTTCAAAAAATAACAAAAAGCAGTGCTATGTTCATTTTTATGTTAAGTATTTCTGTTTATCTATTCTGACGATTTAGGACACAGGTGATTTTAAGTTCATCTTTAGACCATGTTTTAATTTTTATTACTTTTTCCCTTTAAAGAGCTGAAAGAAAATTATTGGGGAAAATTATCTTCTAGTCATGTTTCATTGTTAAATGTATTCATGTCAGTTTGGCAAAATCGCTTTCATCATCCTGAACTGATTTCACTAATATTTCCTCCAGATTGTTTCCATATTATGAGTTATATTTTGACATTTGGCATTCACTATCTTTTAGGGCCCTCATCCACACATTCAACAAAAATTTCTTGACTGTCTCAGAGTCTGTTATGTGCCCATACTTGTCTAGCCCGTGGGGTTACAGCAATGACCCAGGAACCCTTGCTTTCAGGTACTTAAGGGGCTGATTCAAACGCACAGTGATCCAAATCATAAATATCCACTTCGAAAAAAACCTTTTCAATAACATCTAAATCATTAGGGACTTAATCATACATTATTGCTCTTTCTTCAGAGCACCATAAGTAGGCAATTGAGAAAAATAATTCTAAGTCATTTTCCTGAAATAGGAAAAAAAATGATATTTATAAACTTCTAAACTTTGTTTCTAATATAAGTACATTTTAGTTTGTTTGCTTCTAATTTTTCAACTTGGTAAAACATCTGTAATGTGAATTGGACCATTTGTCAATTGTCAGCATGTTAGTTTTTTCAAATTTAAATTCTCTTCTCAGCATTCATTTGTCATATCATTCAATATTACAGAGTGCACCCTTTTAAACTGTGTGCCCTACATACAAAACCATCTAGCATAAATAATATCTGAAACCCAGAGTAACGTTAAATTCTTCAACTAATAGAATTGGGCCCTATGAAAACAATATGTAGGCCAGTGAAAATAAGTTTGTTTTGGACAATCCTGACCCCAGTAAAAACTTTTTAGAGTAGAAACATTATCCAAATCTACAGCAGTGGAAACCAATAGTAACTTTTAAAATTCATATCTACCTTTGGCTTAAATTTTATTGGATTAAGTGGCATTTAAGAAGAAAAATACGTTCTATGTTCCTTTCACACTATTTCACTACTACTAACAGATTTTAAACTATCAAGTAACCCTCCCCCCCAAAAAAAAGAAGCATTACAACTATGAAGGACTCTAAAGCAATTTTGTAAAATGTTATTTGAAGTCTCTGAGGCTACTAAAGGCCAAACACATGGAGGTTTATTTTCCATTTTTACTGACTGTGGTTTTATCCAAACCAATGGGCCTTTTATTTCATAGTATTTTCTCAATCCATTGCTCTAAGTTCTTCGCTCTCACCACAATCAGGATGATGGAAGAAAGCAGAGCTACAATTACCACTGGGAGATCCTATCTGACACACTACTTTCCAAACTGCTATAACGTCTTAGACTATCTTTGACCTTTTCCTCATCTCAGTGAGCTATGAAGAAGAAACTCCCTGAGCTGTTATTTTTCTCCTCAAATCCATAACTTGTAAAGCCTTCAAACTGAGATATCCTGATCTGAAGAGCATACAATCACAATCTATCACCCCAGAAGCTTCCTGAAGATTCTAGGTTACTGCTTTTGCTGCCTTTTTTTTTTTTTAAGTAGTACAAAACACTGGTTAGCAGTTGTTTCAAATCAGAAATCAGTCTAGCTAGTGAATTTTATCTGACATAGCATAAATTCATGACTGTGCTGTTTTTGTCTTGCTGAATAAGGACATATTGAAAATAATTGGAGTGAGGAAAAGTTTCGTTGTTTTCTTCTTTTATGTTCGTGTGTTCTTTGCTGTAATTTATGAATATGCTGCCTTGTATTTTTTCATTATATTGTCTCGCTATTGGAGTGAGGAAAAGTTTCCTTGTTTTTTCTTTTATGTTCATTTTTTCTCTTATGTTCATTTTTCTTTTATGAACATAAAAGTAATACTGCCTTGTATTGTTTCATTTATATTGTCTCTCTAGGTGGACTATAGATTCCTCAGATCAGTGAAGAGATTTCATAATTTGTAAAAGCCTCTTTCCAGGTTCAACACTGAATAAAATGTAATTAGTAAAGCCTTTCTGAAATAACTAATTGGTTAATTAAAAGACCACTTGCTTTGAAAGAAATAAGTACTATAATAATTATTTATAAAATCAAGCATTTTATTTCCAAAGCATCAAAATTAATTTTGAACAAATTCATTAATATTTGTAAGGTAAAAACTTGTTTGCATTTTTCTGTGGTAGATAATATATATTATACTCAGTTATCATACATAACACATATATACACTATACATATGAAATATAGATATAAAAATATATTACAATAATATCAACTAAGTTGTGAAATCATGTGGCACGAAATGAACCAAGTCCTCTTTAAATTGTAAATACAGAATAGTGTGTGTTTTTATCCAAGGAAAATATTTATAGTCTATTTAATCTCACTTTCCTAAGAGTTATTCAAAATCTTAGTATTAAAAGTCTCCAAGAATGCAGTTGTATATCCAATGAAATCGATTGTTTTATCTAATCATCTAGATAATGGCTTAACTTTCTGGGTAAAATATAAACCAGATGGAATCTTTGTTTATTCCCCCTGGACGGCAAGTCTCTGACTGTTTTGTTTGTTTGTGTAATCCAAACACCCAAAACAGTGCATGGTGCTTAATAGGAACTCAATAAATATTTGCTGAGTAAATGGCTTCTTATTGTGTACAAAAGAAAATATGTGAGTTTATATTTGATGGAATACTCTAAGTGAAGGAGACAGGATAAAGGGTTTTGCAGGGAGAAAGAACACCATGTGTGCAAAAGCCCTGTGTGGAAGATAATGAGTAATGTTTGAGTACTGAAAATCCCAAGTGGCTGGAGTACAGAAACTGGGGGAAAGTGGTTTAAGATAGCCTCAGAGACATAAATGGGCCATATTATAAAAATCTTTTCAGGTCATGTTAATAATGCAGTCTTTATCTTTAAAGCAATGAGAAGTGGTGTGGAATGTTAAACAGGGTAGTGGCAAAAGCTGATTTGTATTTGAAGAAAATTACACTTGTAAAACTGATAAAGGTTGGAGGGGGCAGCATGAGTGGAGGTGAGGAGGCCAGTTAGGAGGCTGTGTGATACTACAAGTGGTAGATGATGTGGGTTGCAAAGACAATAATGGTGACTATAGAAATAAGTTTACAGCTTTGATGTAAAGTCACAAAGTCATCTCCATGCCATTTATCAAACTTTGCAATTGACCATTTGTTTCTATGACTGTAGAGCAATGTCTACCACTACTGATCTCTGTCCTCCATCAAGCTGACACTGGGTCTAATTTGGCTGTCCATTCTACCCCAGTGCTGAATACCTGGCACACAGTAACTGCTCCATAAAGGTTTGTTGATTACCTGAATGGAATTATATTCAAAATTAAAATTGTATTAGCACAATGCATAAAAGTGAAGACAGTTTTGCTAAACAATCCGTCTCCGAAATGCTTAATTTTAGAATTTTAAAAGAAATTTGAAAATATATTTAAAAAACCATAAAATATATAGGAATCCTAGAGTTTAGTATGTCTCACAGAGTTTCTAAAAGCTGGACGGTTTAAGTAGCTCCACCATGAGTAGCCCACTACCTTATGATGTAATTTATTGCATTGGCAAATAACTGGGTTTTAACAGTAATTCTTACAATATGACAAAATCTATATTCTTTTCACTTTCACTGTTATTTCTAGTTCTGAAGTCTGGACCAACATACAAAATTTCTAATGCTTTTATTCTTTCAAAGTTATTTAAATATTTAAAGATGGCTCTGCAGAGTCTAGTCTTTCCAGTCCAAATAATTTCAGCTGCTTTTTTTGACATGCTTTCTAGACTTACAATCCTAGACTTCTGAAAATGTGATGATTTCCTCCAAATGCCTTTCTTTAGATGCATTTAGGTTTGCCAATGCTTCTAAAATGCATAGCTACATTTGAAAAGCACCATATTGTATAAATATACAGACATGTATTTTTAAAGTTTATGAGACAAAGGGTCAACACCATGCTGCAACTGTGGTTTGATCAGCATTGTGTGCAATGGGTGTGCTGCTTCCCATGATCTTAGCATCATTCATAAACCATTTAAAAAACTAAAACTAACTGAGGAGAAGTCACACGCCTAAGTTGGGATGTACTGATCCATAGTCCATGCTTTCTACCTGCATAATTACATGTAGTTCTAATTGCTTATAATAAAAATATGATGATCAAAAGAATAAGTGATCTTTGACATAATATACTTCCATTGCTAAAAACAGATGATTATTATTGCACATCTAATTTCCACACAAGATCTCAAAGCACTGAAGTGCAAATACTTTTTAATAAATTAGGCTGGTTTTCATATAGGTGCGTAGATAATGTTGTCGTTATAACTCAAGTTCTCTTTGTATGGAATATAGCTCACCCAGGGAATGCACATCTGTTTTCTGAAAAAGAAATTCAAATTGAGAACCTTGTCAGTATTAATTAGGATAATAATACAAACCACACTAGTGTAGTTATTTTCACTCATCTAATAAGCTCTTCAGTAAAGATCTAAAAATGTATTTAAAACACATACAACAAAATCATGTCTAATTATGAAGGGCAGTTGCTATTTTAATCTGCTTGCAGTGTTCAAACCAGAAATAATTTGTTTTAGATGTTGTATCTGATATACTGAAGCCCAATTACTATAGGATAATTAAGTTCGTTGTTAATTGTGGGATGCAACTGAAACATAATCCATTATAAACTATAATATCTATTATTAAATGACAATTATTCCTATAAATGTTATCAATGGCTTAATATATCAATATGGGTAATTTGAGAAAATATTAAGAAATGTTAATTTTAAAATGTATTAAATTATACCTTGTCTTATTGGATCTTCCAATAACAGATAAAATAGTATTTGTATGAATTTTTAAAACACACTGATATGGGCAAATACAGAAAGACTGAATCTGCATGGCAAAAATACATGTCATAATGTTTCATACATATAGCTAACATTTATTTCACAATCAACATTTTTTTACTGAGTACCTAATATGTAAGGTAGTATTATGCAGTCTCTAAGAAACTTAAGTTAGAATCTGTTTTAATTCTGTTATATAATTTTAAATAATAATGTTTAATAATATACATATACTACTTTTAAAATAATATATAACAATATATAAACACTACAATATATGCATGTTTTCATATGTGTATGTATTTTTAAACTGGAATACACTTAGATAATTACATATATTCATTTCTCTGTAAGCAGAACAGTCATTAGTTTTTTAATAGATTAAATATTGAATGTAATTAAATTCAGATTCATATTCACAGCAGGCTCTTTCCACATGGCAAATCTATGTGCTATATCAACAATTATTAGTGAGTACAATACATAAGTCTCAGCTCATAAAATTCAAGAAAAAAATACCATCTGGACAGTAACCTGAAAACTAGACCAGGTAATCACCTGAGGTTCCATTTATTTACGTTAATCTTAATTTCCACATTGTAATTTTCATTTATTGAGTAAATTTCCTGTTATTGCAGATAAGAAACATTCTACAAATATACCAGAACTAGTCCAGCATTTTTCAAACTTCTATTTTGATGCCACCTAAACAAATTTTGAAAGCCCTTCACAAAATATTTAGTTGTTTAATTTTTCATAAAATTCTAGTCCTTGTAAATTATATAATATTTTAACATTTGGAATTATTGACTTTTAAAATAAAAATGTTATGTCATTTAAAATGTAGCCAATGATATCTACATATCATGGCAATTTTATACCTGTCATTATTCATATAAAAAATACATTAAATCTTTTCAACTGTCAGAAATGTAATGTCATGATTCTTCTACTTGAACTTATATATCCATTTCACTTATGCTGACAATTTTATTAAAATTTAATGAATTATTATGTTTTAATCTTTTCTTGTTCCCCCATTGTACTTCTCTGCTTTATAATATGTATGTAAATTGAAATTTAATTTTTGAAAATGTTTACCCGACTATAAAGTGCTGAAGTGCTAAAAATTTCTTTTGATATATACATAATTGCAATAATTAGTTGTAAAAATGAGTAAAACAACATAAATATATTATGTTTTATAATAAATTTTATACATAAAGAGCAAAATTTTATTGGAAACTCATTTCTTAATGAGATGGAAGCAGTTCTATTCCCTGATTAATTTATATATCCAGGGATGAAGATTATTTATTGCCAGACAAAATAGTGGTTCACTATCAATTCTATTCTATTTGATCTACTACCAAATACCGAAGCAATTAGATACTCCTCCAATTTTGATGAAAGTGAAAAATTAGAAATCATAACATGCAAATGGATTTGGTATTGTTATTAGACTCATTTACTTCCTCAAAGCAAACACTCACATTTGTAATTGTCATTTTATTTAATACTGAGAGTAGGGTTTCTACACTAAGACAATTCAACAACGGTTACAACACAGGATAGAAGAAAAGGGTGCCCCTTTTTTGTGAAACAAGAGAAGGGCAATTGTAGAAGGAAGTGCGAAAGGAAATCAGCTTAATTTCTCAGTTGTGCTTTTACAGGCTGATACATATTATTTTTAGTACTTATGAAAATTAGAAGACCTCTGATCTATTTCAGCATTCTACTAGCAAAACAATCCATTCTGAAACAACCTTGAGAGGTATTAACAAATATTGCTAGCCCTCCATGTCGACATTAAGCTCAATCCAACTTTCAATGTCTGAGATATTCTCATTTTGGAAAAGAAGCAGGGCTGTGGAGGAGGGATTCTTTTGCCCCTCACTAATATCCAAAAGTTCCATCCACCTCTTCTGAATTTCCCATTTATCTTAATTGTTCTGGACAGTAGTGAGACTGAGAATAATGATAATATGTACCACACCATCTTGAGACCTCTCTTCCTCTGATGATTTTAACCAGAATCATCATTCTAGAGAACAATATACTTTTAAGTCATGGTGTCATCCCTCCCATCCCCAAACACAGGCACTTACCATTCAGAGTCAGAAGGATCCGTTTCTGCAACTACTGAGGATTCGACTTCATTGGTTGAATTAACTTTGTTTTACTAGTAACACTGATCATAGTTTCACTTCATTATATAGGTCACATTTTAACATCTTGTCCATACTTACATCAGGGAAAAACTAACCCTCTATATATGGCATTCCCTTGAGTTAATATAGGCAAACAATTGTCCAGAAAGAAAATGGTGTTACATGGATATAAGGCTTTCTTAAAGACTCATGCTCCTACTAGTGAAGCTTAACTTATATTAGAGCTCACAAATCATCTGACCTAAAATTGATTATGCCTTGGTTCTTTACAGAACATAGGTGGAGAGAAAAAGGGCAAATTAGAAAAGGCAGAAGTAGTAGGAAGAATGGGCAGTAGAAGGTTACAGAGTAAGAGGTTAAAATGTTAGAAGAGGATTGAGAATTATAAGTTGCAAGGAGGGTAAAATTTTAAGTGTAGGCAGGTGTGTGTGTGCGTGAGTAGGGGTGTGGGTGTCACCTATGTTAGTATCACCTGGAAATGCTGGAAAACTAATGACAGACAAGTACTGGTCTGAACTCTGAGCCCTGGAAGAAAGAACTGGTACACACACACACACACACACACACACACACACACACACCCCACACACACATACCCCACGTCTCCCACACACCAATTGCTAATCTTCAAAATCTGGGCAGGTTGCCTCACAAGGAAAACATAAAATGCAGAGGCTACTGTTAGCCAAGTGGCATTTGGTCTGGTGGCCAGGCATGCATTCAGGGATAAGCTAGGGATTCCACCCCCAGAACTGACATGGATTCCAGCAAGATTCTCATTTGCCTCAGTCCTTTTCTCTCTTCTGTAAAGTCGGCCTTCTGTATCCACACATTCTGCATCCACAGATTCAACCAACCACAGATGGAAAATATTTGAAAAAAAAAAGTATAATAAAAAATACAATTTAAAAACCACAGTATAACAATTATTTACAGAGCATTCGCATTGTATTAGGTATTATAAGTAGAGATGACTTAAGGTGTACAGAAGGATGTGCAGAGGTTTATGCAAATACTATGCCATTTTATATCAGGGACTTGAGCATCTGTGGATTCTGGTATTCTCAGGGGTCCTAGAACTAATTCCCATGGATACCCAGAGATGACTCTATAAATTCCCTTCCAGGAAACTCACAGCTGGGCTAGAAAGGCTTCTGCATCTACTTATCAAAGCAGAACTTAAAACACAATCTTTTCTGTAGTGTATGGAAAATTAATCCAATTCTGACAACTTCTCTTTGGATAGTCCAAATTCACCTATTTACAACACTATCAAAACAAAGGAAATGACATTATACTCCCAACCTTTTAAGAATAGGAATCTTCAGTACCTTCAGAGGAACACAAGAAATACCCTTTGGGTGTGACAAAGGTTGTTTATGCTCTGGGAAACCCAGTTAAATGTCTGGAACTTCTGTCTGGCATCCCCTACTTCTGTGGCATGAAAAAGCTACCTGAAATTCTCAGTATTTTAGCTCCTGCTTATAAGTAAGAACATGTGATATTTGGTTTTCTGTTTCTGCATTAATTTGCTAAGGATAATGGCCTCCAGCTCCATCTGTGTACCTGCAAAGGGCATAATCTAGTTCTTTTTTATGGCTGCATAGTATTCCATGGTGTATATGTATCACATTTTTGTTTATTCAATATACTATTGATGGGCTTCTTAATACCTGAGTGATGAAATAATCTGCACAACAACCAACCATGATACAAGCTTACCTATATAAGAAACCTGCACATTTACCCTTGAACTTAAAATATAAGTTAAATCAAAATAAAACTACCTGAAATTTATGACTACTTCAATGCTCAGATATCTGCATATAGACTTTCCCCCTCTTTCTTTAGTTTAACAAGTGGATGGGAAAGTTTATAAACACATAGTACATATATTATTTTTCATGGTTGGTTTAAAGCAGTTTAAACATAATTTTGACTATAATTATTTTAAATCTCAAACCTAAATTCAATGGTTTTACTGATAATATTTGCGGGTTGCTTTAATTACATCACATATGTATGATTCATTTATTTTGTGGCCTATATACATGAAAACACAACCAAAATAAAAATTATCTTTGAATGACATTGTGGGACCTGCAATTCAGTGCCACCCATACAAATGGAAATAATGGAGGATTTGTACTAATCCAATGTTTTTAAATGGGCCAATTTAAAGTTATTGTTAAGATGCTCAGGTTTTGAAAATTATGACATCAAATGCAGAGAAGAGCAATCAGACAAGTTGCTACCAGGAAAAGCATTCATTTTTTACTTTGCAGCTCAAATCAACATCTACATGACATTCATGTATTTATAAGCTCTAAATCAGTGCTGCACAGTGGGGGCGAGGTGGGAGACTATCAGAATCACCCAGGAAGCCTTTTCAAACTACATCAGTCCTGCTCTCCCTGTGGTCCCTCCTCCCCCTGAGATTCTGCCTAGACGTGTCTCTGAACTTGAGCAACACCATCTGTTCACTTACAAAGAGGCATTTTTATCTCCAAAAGGGCAGGTTTCTGCACATGAGTCTCTAACATGTATGGAAGGCAGGGAGGGGAAGTCCTGAAACATACATCAATAACATAATCTCCCAACTGAATGCTGACATGTTAGAAAATGGATATGTCTATAATATTTTCTGAGAGATATATTCAACTGGTTAGACTTTGTGCTAATGAGATGAAAATTGCTATTTTAAATACACATATAGGTTAGTAAGCTTCATTCTGCAAGTTTTCTACAAATTTGGGCTTCGTTCTTGGAAATTTTCATAAATGCAAGCATTTGTAGAATTAAGTATAAGAGTGTGGCAATCTCAGCTCAAATCAACTAGTGCTATTAGAAAAGCATGGTGGGTGAGTACAACAACTTTCTATCATGAGGAATAAGAAAAGCTATTCTTACTATACACACATTTCCCATCAGGTGAATTCCTATGAAAACCCTGTCATATTGCCTTGAGTGTTTTCCCTCTTTAAGAAATATTGTGAACATTTGTAGATATTGTTCTATTCTGCACAGAACTGACCTTGTAGGTTTCCTTTGCTGCAAGTGTTATCTTGAGTTTGTGAACATAAGGCATAAACATAAACACACACGCTGCTCACATTTTTATGCTATAATCACATAATTGAAACATTTTCTTCTATCATGCTTTTGCCAATTTATTTGGAATATGGAATATGTTGAGGTTTTGAAACTAAATATTCATAAACTATTTCGTTTTGAAGAGTAAAAATATTTGAATGGATGTAGCATTAGATCATTTATGAAGTAAAAATACTTAAAACATTACAAATATACAGTCATGTGTCACTTAACATCAGGGATACATTCTGAGAAATGCATCGCTTGGTGATATTGCCATTTTGCAAACATCATAGGGTGTCCTTAGGCAAACCCAAATGAAACAGCCTACTCTACACCTAGGCTATATGGCATAAGCCTATTGTTCCCAGGCTACTAGCCTGGACAGCAAGTTACTGCACTGAATACTATAGGCAAATGTAACACAATGCTAAGTATTTGTGTATCTAAACACATCTAAACACAGAAAAGGTACAGTAAAAAAAATACAATGGTATAACCTTATGGGACCACTGTTGTATATGCTGACTTTTGTTGACTGAAACATTGTTATTCAGGACATGACTATTTAATAGAACAAGCCATTTATGTCTGTGACATGACTAAAAGATTTCTGAACCATCTTTTACAAACAGGTACTTATTTAGTGAATTATTATAATAATTTTTAAAGCTCATATTTATTCATGTTCACTCTATCCAAGCATGGTTATTAGTGAAGTAAGCAAATGAATTTGTTTGACCTACACAACAATATTACAAAGTAAGTCCTACTATAAAGTGGCTATGATTATCCCAATTTATAGACAGGGACAGATAGCTTATAAGCAGCTCATGAAATTTTCTGTAATGACAAAGTTAGTAAGGGACACAGCAGGAATTAGAAGTTAGGAGGCATTTTTGCTTCAGAGTTCATGCTCTGAAACACTTGACCACTGTAGAGGTGTGCTGGTGCCCAGTGGCTCATCCCTGTGTTGAGTCTTGCTAGCTGTGCAGCACACGATTACTACCCATACCCATGGCTTCTACCAGCGTGGAGATCAAGAAAGTTACTATGACTTTTTAACCGGTGTTACCTCCCGTGTCCTTTTTCACTAAGGGCATTCAGGATGTCTCTGATGCAAAATTGCCTTCGATGCTCAGAATGCAGTATAGCTTCCTTTAAAAAATTTTTTTTCCGGGGCACATCATGTTGATATAAGGTGATCTCCTCCTCTTAATACACAGAGTTTCCCTTAACTGGAAGTTTCTAGAATTCCCTCCCTATTAAATACATCCCATGGACAACAATGGAAACAAAGACTTCTTTGCTCTTTGGAGCAAAGTACTGTGTTACTTTTCACTGGAGTAGGTGATGATGATTTAAATATTACTACAACACAATAAAATCGTTCTTGAGAAGCTAGCTAAAAGTCTAGAGTAGTAACATATATAAACAAGCAGGCAAATCATTGCAAGGCATTTATTCTTAAAAATATCTAACTTGTAATATGTTCATAAATTATACTGTTGGATCGCCCACTGAATCCTGCTCCATAATACCTGGCTGTTTTTGGCTAGTGGGGTAGTGGCCCTTGTGGATGATTATCTGAACTATTGCTTCCTCACTATTTAACTTCATCTCATTCTTTGGGGACTTGAATTTCACACAGTTCTGTTTAAAATACCTCTAGAAAATTCTCCCTTAAATTGTTTTACTCCTTCTTTATTTCTCTGTATTTTATATTTGTTTTCCTCCATGTGATGAGAAAAATTTATTTCTGTTTTTACCTTCTTTGTTCTTTTAATTTAATTTCTTAACATACAGCAAATAAGCAAAAAACAGCTACGATCAACATAAGGCTAGTTAGTGGAAAAAAATCCTTCTATTTCCAATTGAAATTAGACATGAAACAAGAGGAATGGCTTCACAGTTTGGAATTGTTGGAAATGACATGAAATGAACTTAGAAATCTCCTTAAAATCTTTACACTTTCTTCCGCATTCTTCTTTATTTTTTCTACAAGTACAAAGATCAAATGTCTTGCTTTTGCTTTCATTTAACTATAAGTTATATTTGGATTGGATTATATATGCTGTAATAGCATTGTTTTCCACATAATGAGAGATGATTAACAAGATTGTGTGGGCTGAATTCCAAACCATAATTTATGGCATGTTTCTGCAGGATAAGGCACAACACATTTCTAACAATGAAGTTATAAGTAAATTTAGAAAAAGAAAAACAAGTAAAAGATTTCTAATTGTAACAACTGATTTAGGTTACATATTATAAAATATTATTATTATTTATTTATTATTTTTCTTTAAGATTTTTATTTATTTTTAAAAGATTTATTGATTACCTGCTCTGTACCAGGTAGAGTTTTAGGAACTTTGAAAAGCAAATAATATGGCTATGTATCCAAAATGTTGCTGAGTCATTACAGTATTTCTTGAATAAACGATTTCAAGGCCCCATAAACACCAGTAATCCTAAGAAACAAATGTGTCCCACTGGCCCTTTAAATCTTATTTTTAATTCTTTAATGCCTTTAATTAAGATGAGGGTGGCTTACTGTTACAAGTAGTATTTCAGGGTTACATAGTTTATTCTTAATTATATCATGAATATTTAAAACACAAATTTCTCATCCTGTGTTCTGGCAGTAGTAACCACCGTCACAATTGGGTATCTTATATATATCCCCTTCACTCATTTTCTGCTTACTACTACCTACATCCAGGATCTCACTGCTTCTCATCTTGATTGTTGGAATATACTCCTAAATGGATACTCCATGATTTTTCTTCCCACTTTAGTCCAGCTTGCACATTGCTGTGAGAAATCGTCATGATATTACGTCATTGCCCAAAGACCTTTGGTCACTTCCTATTCTATGCATAATGTGGGACAGACTTCCTAGCAAACCACAAAACGCCTTTGAAAAAATAGCTTTATCTTCCTTTCCAAATTTTCCTCCCAGTATTTGCCTGCATGCAGATAAATTCAACTTCAGATCCCAAGCTGACACTAATTTAGCGTAGGCAAGTTAACCCAAATAAACCTCAATTTCCTCAAGCTTAAAGTGAGGATAATAATGATACCACTTCATATATAGTATTGTTGTGTGTATTAAATGAATATTTATCTCTTTTTATACAAAACAAGGTGTTTGATTAATGAGTATTCAAAAATGTTAACAACTATAATTTATATAAAGATGATGATAAAAGCATTAAGCATGATGCTTTCTGGCCTCCAACCTAAGTCACTCAGTATTTGCTATTCCTGTGCTCCTTTTGCCTGCTGTGGCTCCAGTTCTTTCTTCTCCCCAACTCAGCAAAAGCAAATTCTATTTATCCTTCAAGACCTGGGTCTAATGTGCTTTCACTTAAGATTTCACTGGTTCTTCAATGTGAAATAAGTGTCCTTTCCTCTCATCTCCCATAGTGATGTTTCCATAACTCTCTCACAGCACTTTTCAGAGTCAGCCTATTTAGTTCTGTAGTCTGTCTTATTTTCTATTAGCTTAGTGGTACTATCAGGAAGATTGTCATTTTATTTATCTTGAGCTTAATCTGAGGACATGATTTCTCGCACTAGGCACATTAGACACCTCTTGCTGCAACATTGCTGTGTAGAAAATTAACCCTGAGCTCGGTAGCTGAACACAAGTACCTTATTTTTCTTGCTCATAGGTCATTGCCTCGGATGCAACTCAGGCTCTGGGCTCCAGACAGCAAGCACAAGGCTCCAGGCTGCGCATCTCTCTTTGTGTCTCTTATCCACCTTAGTTTGGTGGTTAGACATTAGAACCTGGAAAATGTTCTATTGTCTTAGGACTAATGGTGAGAACACATGAAAATGAGTAGAAGTATGCAATGGGAGCAACTGGCACACTGTAGCACCTGCCCAAGATCTCTGGTCAAAGCAAGTCCCATGGCTCAGCAACCATCAGTGAGAGAGGAAGCCAATATGACCCACTGTGCAGTAGGTGGTCCTGCAAGGCAAAGTGCAAAGGAAGTAACTGAGTAATTACGTTACCTGGAAAGGAGTAAAAACTAGAGAATAGTGCAACCTATCATCCTCTGTTCGTTCTAGAGCTGCTTTTTTTAAGGACAGGAGTTCCCTGTAACGGTCTTTGGAAAAGCAGGTCTGAGGCAGCGAGGAATCATTGAATAAGATTTTAGGACGGTAAAATGACAGGTTTTACATTTTAGAAGGTCTTTCTGGGAGGTGTGGAGAGCATGGACTAGAATGTAAAGGCAAACTAGCTACTAAGGAAATAATAACAAGACCTCTCAGTAACAAGCAAATATATTGTGAGGCTGTAGGGCTGGTGATAATGGGTTAGATCGTATAGCCCTTTAAGTAGTGAAATTGGATGGACTTATAAAATATTAACTGAATAGGTGTTGTGAGCAAAGGAGGGAGATACTGACAGTAGCTCCAAAGATTATACGAGGGTGGTATCATTCATGTATAGAAAGGCACATCACTAACACTATATTTTTCAGATGATTATGTAAGTTAAGTACAATAGACAATATAGAGCACATCATACCCTAATAACGTCTTCAGTGTAGACATATTACAAAGCACTTTCACACACCTTTTATAGTCACAGGAACTTTGTGCATTCGTATTGTTACCATTTCTTATAATTAATAAATTAAAGTGCAAAGAACTTACAGGGATTTCTGAGCAAATAACTTTAGATAAATGGAGACTAAATTCATGTTTCCTGATCCAGAGTCTTCCCACCATTCCATTATGTATTTTATTTCTTCCATCTGTAAAATGAGAAAAATGACTGTGGTCTAACTTGGCAGATAAATTTAAAATAAAATGAGATATTAGAAAAGCTCTGGTGAGCAATAATTATAATCTCTATCTCCAGTAATACTCTTCTAAATTAGATATTCTATTATTTTCCTTATAGTTTTTATTGACCTTTTCATTGTTTCCTCCCTCTTGTAGCAGTTACAATATGCTACACCAATGCAGAAATCACACTGGATTTTATTTATCTCTTCCTTTATTTCTTCTGTTTGTTTTTCTTCTTTCCCTTTCTTCCTTTGTCCCCTGCATCCTTTCTTCTTTTCCCCCTTTCCTTTCTTTTTTCTCCATCTTTCCCGCTATCTTTCCTTTATTTTTGCTTCGTTTCTTTTTTATAAATTTCATTTCTACCATCCAACTATAAACTCTATGAAACTCTACCTCAATGCTACACATTTTTTTCCAAAAATTCAGTAAATACACTTCAGTGAACTGAATAATGGAGTCCTTTCCATCTTTCTATTTCCCAATGTGATAGAAAACACACTCACCCCTCCCCTATTTTGAAGACTCCAGAGACTGAGGCAGGAGGATCACTTGAGGCCAGGAGTTCCTGGCTGTCATGCCCTATACTTGCACCTGTGAATAGCCAGTGAACTCCAGCCTGGGCAACATAGCAAGACTATCTCTAAAAAAAGAAAAAAAGAAAACACTTTCCTCCCTTTTCTCCCTTTTTTCTCAACCAACAATAGCACTATTTTTCATTTACCTATAATTCTTCAAATCCACCCTCAAATATCCTGTCTTAATGTCTTTCTTTATGTGCCTTCCCCTTGTTCCTTCCCTCCAAAAGAGTTGTGTCCAACTCAGATGATCTGGCCAACATGTACAACACCCTTCTCCTTATCCACCACTTGTGATTGATCTTAGAGGGTTATTGACAGACCATCAAGGAAATGGAAACTACTTGGGCTGAGGGCTTCCAGAAACGTTATTTGGAAGGCATCTAGGCTAGTTGCAGCCCCTCAGGCCTGTTCCGCCTTCTTCTGCCTGAGAAGTGAAACATGACTCCTGGAGGTGGAAAAGATATCAAGCAACTGAGAATGAAAGCTGTACATTCTGGAGCGTGGAGCCAAGCCATGAAAAGAGCATAACTGAGCTTCCACGGTGGCCATCTACTGCCTACTCCCAGGTTCCTTATTGTTAGAGATAAATACACCCATTGTGTGAAGCATAGTATTGCTGACACACAAGTGTGTGTCTTACTTTTACGTAAATCTTCTTCCCAGGCTCCCATATCCTTATATTCCCACAACATTTTTGTCTCTATTTAAAATCCTTCTGTTTATTCATTTATATTTCCTGTTAGATTCTGAGCCATTGCTACACAAGGACTACACCTCATGTATATTTTTCCCTAGGGATCCTAGAGTGGAACCACAATATAATAGGAGGGAAGTGAAAGTTTTCTGAATTGAGTTGAATTGAATTGAATTGGACTTAATTCTTTCAGTCAGTTAATGGGAAAAACAATCTACAGGGGGTTGGCTGCTCTTCAGCCCTTCTTAACTAGTGCTCTTCTTTTGCTACAGTGATAACTCATCTGGCTGCATATACCACAGAATAGGGATTTGTTATTTTTCTGCCCTACATCCATTCTCTTTGGCACCTTTTTTTTTTTTTTTTTTTATTAATCATTTTCCAATGTATCCCTTTGGACAATCCCTTATCTCCACTTTCAATCCAAGTTTCCAGTTGGCAAATATTGGCACATGACCCAGGTCCTGTCTCTCAGTATATGCCAAATATCTGGCCATAGTAATTACCTCAGTTGTGAGTATGTGGCCCAAGATAGGCCAGGGCCATAATTCTGTACTTATTTTTTGCCATTTGGAAATGAGTGTGCTTTGTGTTGAGACTGACAATGATAAAGACAATGTAAACCTGGAGGTGCTGGGAATCCCAGGATGGAGATCGTAAGTCTGTGAATGAAACCAAAACAGAGGAGAACATAACCAACATATTGAGGGTGGGGGAAGTACTAAGTCCCATGAGTGATATTTAAATTCACAGGTCTAGGACATGATCCGTCAAATCAGACTGTCGCTAGTAAATACTAACTGTGTGTGAGCTTGGGCAAAGTTACATAACCACTCTGTTTCCTCATTTATGAAATGGAGATAATAATGGCACTTTCAGTTATGATGAGTAAATGAGATAGCACATGTAAAGAGCTTAGAAAGTGCCTGACACACAGTGACAGTAAATGGTATCTATTATTAAATAGATATTTCTTATCCGTGGTTTTTGAGTCATGCACAGTGATAAATTATCTTTTTGCTTAAGCTGGTTTGGGTTGGGTTTCTTTCACTTGCAACCAAATGGGTCTTATCTAATACAATTAATAAAAAGCTTAAAGCCCTAGAGAGTTTTGGTTTATGACAAGTTAAATCTCTTTCTCTGGGCTAAGGTAGGGAAGGAGGATTGAATCAACTGAATCTAGACCATCTGGCTCTCCTTAGTTGATGTCTATCAGTAACATTATGTGAGGACTCTGAACTCCCAATGCGTAGGAAAGTAGCTTTCCTCATCACCATCCTATTTAGTCACTAAAATCCTCTTTATCCTATGTTGCCAGTTAATCCAGTTAATAATATCCCTGCTATGGAGATATATTTTTAAAAGTACATAAAACATATAAAAAGTGAGGAATCAAACATATAAGGAGAGAGATAAAATGAAAGAAAATATTTCCATAATTAAAATATATGATCAGTTGTTTTTGATTTAAGCTTTAAACTGGAAACTTTTTCAGTACTAGTTCCGAGTAAATGATATTATTACTAAGCAGCCTACATGCTAAATAGCATACTTTTCTTGGTGTAGATTTCTGGAAGGATATGCAGGGGATTTGCATGCTTAATTCCCATTAGCACCTGTCACTGGGATTTATTATCCCAGAGTTAATTCTCCACTCACTGTAGCCAAGAAAAAGAAAGCCCTTGTATACAGATTTAAATGAAGCTTTTCGTTTTTCAAGATGAGATGAATTTTATGTCTGTCCCTTAAACACCTGCAGTATTCCAACCTTAAAAAGTCAAATTCCAATAAATTTTTGTTGAAAATTTGTCAAAACTTGATTTTACTCAACAACTAGGAAAGCCTACTCATAATTTGATAACTTGGGAGGCTGAAGAGGAGAGCAAGAAGGTTCAGTGAAGGACTTAGCTCAGTTTTAAATCCATTGGCTCTGATTCAGTCCATTCAATATTCAGTAAGTATTTATTGATCACCTATTATGTACAAAGTATTGTTCCAGGTTCTGGGTATAGAGCACTGAATGTATTAGAAAAAAAATTCCTCCTCTGAGAATTTTATTGGAGCGTGTGTATATACATGTACATATACCTATATATATATATACACACATATAGGTACATATATAAAATAAGTGTTATGTGGAAAATCAAAGTCGGCAAATAATACTTTGGATGGTAGATTGTTGCTATTTTAGGTAACTTGGTCAGTGAATGCCTCCCTAAGCAGTGTCATTTGAGCCCAGATATCGGTGACATTAGTAAGCCTATTCTCAGGAGCCTATAAAACACTATTATTTCTCCCATGAGGAAAAAATGTGATGATCAACAAAAGTAGGCAGGATGTTAATCCACAAGACAAGTTTCATCTGTATTCGTAGATAGCAGGAAACTTGCCTGCTGTGTAAAGCTGATCTATTGCTGGTGTTTTTCCTGTCATTGGTGTGGTGCTGTCACTCTCCTCTCCCTTTTCTACCTCATCACTCTATACACTTCTCAAACCATTCTCCTGTCATCTTTAGGCTGAATTTCAGTATTTAACTACATTTCCTATTTTAATCTCTTATGTATTTTAAGGAACTAATTGCATGTGGTATCTGTCACTGAGTACCTCAATGCCCCAAACAGGAGTAGGTGACAATTTCAACCTTCTTTAGCTGTCCTAGACTTTGAGGAGTCTTCCCCATTGAGCTTTTTTGGCAGGAAATCAATCAATATTGATTGAGTACCAACTAAATATCAGGCTCAGTTTAGGAGCTGTGGTTGAAATAATGAACAAAGGCAAAATCTCTGTCTTAAAACAGTTAAATTCTAATGTAAGACGACAGGCAATAAAATTGTAAATAATTAACAGATAAGTTTTGGATGTTGTTGATGTGATGGTGAGTATATGTGGAGATTTCTTAGTATTTAAGCTGTTGTCCTTCTTAGTAAAATTGTACATATAGATAAGTATAATAATCTTTGTGAAGTCATTCTCAAAATACTTGACAAGTTATTAGTGGCCTCAATACACCGTAAAATACGGTAGCCGCTGGCCACATGTGACTATTAAAATTAAAATTAATTAAATAAAAATTTCCAATTCACACTAGCCACATTGCAAGTAGCCACATGTATCTCATAACTACCACCTCAGAAAGCGCAGATATGAACAAGTTCTTCATTCCAGAAATTTCTGCTGAAGAGCACTGGTCGAGATAGCATGAGGCTAATGGGAATTTTTCATGAATAGTAAGAACAGCAGTTTACAATTTTGGCGTAAGGCATTTTACATATGTTTAATCTATATAATCCTGAAATAACCCTGTGAGATAGTTCCTGTTACTAGACCCATCTTACAAGTTAGGGAAGAGAGGCACCTAGCTTTAATGCTCAATATCAGTCAAGTAATAAGAAATGCTAAGAACTGAAGGCAGACAGTCTGGTGCCAGCACCTACCCTATTGTCAAATATCATGATATCTTGGTATGGAGAAGATGAAGAGAGTGAAGAAGAGTTTTGTGTGGTGGACAGAGTCTCCACAGAAATAAGAAGTGGCCGGTTTTGTCAATGTCTTTGGCAAATACTACCTTTCTGGATCTCCCTGATTCATCCAAGATACGTGTTATTGCCTAGATGGGGCTGTGCAGGCAGAATCATAGAACGCTAGAACTTAAGAGAACTTTGAAACTATCAAAATATTTCACAAATGAAGAAACTGAGACATTCACAGGTTACCTGACTTACCCACAGTAACAGTAGTTATGACCACAGCCAAAATTAGACCTCATGTTTTCTGCATGTGTGTGTGCATGTGTGTTTACACATGGCCCCCTTGGCACCAAGAACAGAAAATTCCCTGATGTATTATTAGTTTAAAGATATGCTAATCTTGGGAAATGGTTTTCATTTTCCCAAAATGCTGTCTGTGTCTGCGTGTTGACCTTTTAATAAATTCACTTTCCTTTCGTCTAGTCTTTCCTTATTTTACCCACCCAGTCTTGCATCCCTCCTTCATCATGACAACAGGGATTCACAACCCAGCGATGTAGACATTTCCCATAGAAAGGTAAACAAATTCATAGCAGCTCGAGTTCTTACACACACTATTAGAAATTTAAAAAACATGTTATAGGCTCCATCATCACTTTGAATATCTACAAATTTTGCTTTGCATTTTTTTTTCTAAGAGAGTTTCTTCCGGTATCGCCTCACCACCCTTGTCAGCCACCAAGATGCAGGCAAAGAAAGCACTGTTGCAGAATGAGTTTTCGTGGAGCTTTTACTTTCTGTTCCACTGCAAAGGAGTCACACGCGCTCAGAACATAAAGCAGTTTGACGGGCGCTGACAACCCCAGGACAGCAGCGGGCTGGAGCACTGAAAAAGCTTCATGCCTTCTTCCCCAACCAAGAAGGACTTCAGTTCGAGCCCGCACCGGCTTCGTCAAACGCAAGACCCGAAGTCGTGGAGCGAGTCCAGTCCCAGGGAATACGGCTCAAGCTTTGCCAGCGCGGCGAAGAAGGTGGCAGGCGGCAGGCTGAGCTCCACCGGACACAGCCAAGTGGCCCAGGGCGCATCCGCGGCATTCCCGGCGTCCGGGTCTGGCGCACCGCGGGAGGCAGGCGCGCGGCCCCTCTCCGCAGCCGCTTCTTCCTCTGGTCTCTCTCGCCTCGGCTTCAGCTGGCAAACCCACAGCTGGTCTCCACCTTCCGCCCTGGGCGCCGATCTGCCTCCAATCCTTGCTTACATAAGGCGGGCGGGCGTGCTCCCGCCCCCCTAGCGGAGTTGTGCTGCGCCCTCTACGCCTCCTTGCCGAGCGCCTTCGCGCATCCGTGCGCCCTACTCTAGGATGTGACCCTCTTTGGCCACCCAGCAGCGACAGCCGGGACATCTCTCCGCCGGCGTGAGAACACTGAGATTGGAGACCAGAGCGCCTGACGGTGCCCAAGCTTCCTCCCTCCGTTCCCTCCTCCTCCCACTCCCCACTTCAACCCCCACCCCCACCCCCGGTGTCTGTGTGTGTTCCTCACAGGCGAGGGGACCCGGAGAGCAGTCTAGACTCGGCGTGCGGCGGAGCTGCGGCTGCTCCTGCTGCTGAGGGGAGCGGCGGAGGTGGCCGCCTTGCGCCTCCCTGGACTTCCCAAGTGGGGGCAGAGCAGTCGCTCGCGGGAGACGTCAGTTAGAAGGCATTGGAAAAGAGGGACCTTCAAACTCCTCCTCGGCGTCTCCTCTCCTCCCCCTTTTGGCGCCTGCCCTTGGAGAAAGTGGAGTGTGGCGCTTGGTTGTCGTTATTTCTTCGGACTGCTTCGCGGTGCACGGATTCAGCTTCTGCCCAGTGGGGCTTTCAGCTGTTTGCGCGTCTCTCTGTTCCCCCCTCCCCCGGCACACCTCTGTCTACGATGAGGAAAGGTCTGCGGGCGACAGCGGCCCGCTGCGGACTGGGACTGGGATACTTGCTGCAAATGCTCGTGCTACCTGCCCTGGCCTTGCTCAGCGCCAGCGGCACTGGCTCCGCCGCCCAAGGTAAGGGGGTCCGCCAGGCTCCGCGGCCACCTCCCTTCGCTTCTTCCTTCCCTGCTTCCTCTCCTCCTCCCCAATTCTCCTGACTTCCTCAATTTGCCTCATTGCTCTCAACTGGAAACCACTCTAAATTCCACTTTCCCAACTAGTCAAGAAGCTTTATTATTATTATTATTATTATTATTATTATTATTATTATTATTATTAATGTTTAATCTATCTTCCGAGATGGGCACGAATGGACCGGGGACGAACGGGGTGTGGACACGCATCCGATCCGTCTCCATACGTGTGGGAGCCTGGGGTGTCTTGTGCAGTTTCGGCTCCGCAAGCGCACGTTGTTGCATATTGTACACACGGAGGTTTGGAGGGACTCTCGGTGCGAGTCGCTGTGTGATATACCGTAGATGCATCCCGAAGCGCATAAGGCACGGAGCTCCTCGCGCTGTGCCAAGGCTGGGGTAGCAGGATCTTCATTGAGTCTTTGAGCACACTAGACCCCGAAGGGCGCTCAGCTAAGGAAATGTGCCCATTACTGTCAAGGACTCGAAAGCATCCGTCCCCCTCGCCTGCTGCTTCAGGTGCTGTGGAAATACACAGCCCACCCGAATCCGCGTACCCGGCTGGAGGCAGGCCCGGGGTGTGCATGCCTCTGCACTCATACATACCCCAATTCATGCCTGCCTCCCACCAGGGGACGTAGAAATGAAAATCCCAGAGCTCTGGGGGAACCGGCTGGTTGTTCAAACCGAATCCGAAACTCCCCGGGGTGGCCGACCAGTTTATAACTCTGACATTTTAATTTAACGCCTGTGAGCTTTAACATAAGTGACCGGAGCCCTGGGCGAAGCCGGGTTGGGAAGTGCGTGGCCGGGAGTTGGCGATGGGTAAGGGAGGAGGGGAGGCTCAGGAGCTGATCGCCCGGCTCCCTTCTTGTTCCCCTAGTTTGAAGTGTTAGCAGCAGCTCCCAGCCTTCCAAGCCAGGGAAGCTGACTGGAACGGAGCGGAGAAGAAAGAGCCAAGGCTGACCCCTCTGCGGTCTCTCTCGGGTCACCTGCGCCCCAAAACTTCTGGCCAAGCCCAACTCCTACCTGGGTCTCTTAGCCCAGTTCAGTGGTGATAGCCGGCTCAGGCGAGGCGGCTCAGGCGAGGCAGCTCAGCTTTTCCTGGAGAAAGAGAGGATGAAGGAAGCTTAGGCAGCATTCAGAGGCAATTCACGAATTCTCCCCTCACTCTCGGTTACTATTATTTCCAAATTTGGAGAGTAAAGGGAGGCTCTACGGTAGCCCCAACTCCCCAGGTAACGTTCAGACACCCTAGGGGTTCCGGAGAGCATTCCCTCTGATCTTAGAGAGGCGCTGGGGATGGGGGTGGGGTTGTTGGAAGTGGAGGAGAGCGCCTAGCATAGGAGTGTGGTCTGGGTGGGGAGGTAAGTGATTAGCAAGGCTTTGTGAATTAGCGATAGCTTCTTTGGGAGTAAATTTTCCTGCTGCCCTGCTAAGTGGCCCTGCTCATAAATCCTTCCTTCCCTTCTCACCAGATGCCTCCCATCCCCGAGGTTCTGCTCTTGTTTTCTTATGCACACTTCCAGAGTTCATCTGTCTGTCCATTTAAAAAGGAATCTCCACCAAGAATCATGGCTTGTGGATTTCCTAAAATTGATAACAAGTTCTCAGGGCGCTAGCCAAGGATGCTTAGAGGGGGGTGTTTGGAAGCTTAAGTGAACAACCTGATGAATAGTCGTGGAATCAACCGCGTGACTCCCTGTGGAATTCGCCTGCTGTTACTGGGCGCACAAAGGACTGAGCCATGGAGGTGGGTGGTGGGAGAGGGGGACGGGACACGGTGAGAGAACTGTTTGGGAAAAGGACAAGTTAAAGTCCCCAAAGATGTCAAACAAGAGATAGGATTCCTGCTGAGAGCTTACAATAACCAAATTAAAAAGACTGGGCAGAAAAAGGATCAATAAAGATAATCAAACAGGAGATTGTAAATGGATTAATATTGAAAGAAGAAGGGAGAAGAGATTAAAAAGAAAAAATGCTTAGGATAGACTGTTTTCCTCTTGCACTTTTTATAGAGTAGGCAAGTTAAAGATTGGAGACTGAGTCTCCTCTTAAGTGGAAAAGAAAACGTACTCTGTTGGGTGTGTGCATTTCACTGCAGTTCTTGTCCATTTCGTTTATTTAGTTCCTTCAGTTCTTGATTAGCGGAATTTTTGCTTGAATCTTATGGTCTGTAAAATGCACTATTCTACCACTTTTGTCTTTGTTATCCTCCATGTTCCAGGGTACCAGCTCTTCCTGTGTTGTCTGTTAGTTATCAAAGGAAGGATAAAGCACCAAACTCCACTATCAGCTACTATCATCACTGCAGTACGTTACCCCAGCCTGTTTATCTTGAGCCACTATTAACACTTTCCTCTCAGAGTCACACATTTTATAAATGGTCTGATGGTCAGACCTCCTTTCCCTTCTTATTCTTCTTCTTTCTGCTTTCCTTGGACTAGAACACTAGCCCATACCCTCAAGGTATGATTTCCTTGTGATGATGACTTAAAGATCCAAATGAACTATTTCTTATGAATGAAAGTCCAAGTGCAATTAACATGGGAAAGTTAATTTAAGCACTTTACAATGTGGATGAAGTTTTCCTTCTGTTGTTGAAGTACTGCAGAAATTAGAAGTATGTATATATCTTCAGATATGATCAAGGAAACAACAGATATTTAAGATAAAACATAGAATAGGCATTATTTGTGAGTGTACTGAGTTTTGTAACTGTGGTTTAGACAGCAGTCATTTTAAATAGGTCCTTGGGAAATTCTCTAGGCTGTAGGCAACAACTTTCTCCTTTCTGGCTATGCTCTAATTGTTTCATTCAGGATTGCTGGGAACTCCTAGCTCCAGGGAATTTGCAGTGTTTCTGACTTCCAAGAATGAAAGATTTTACTAGTAAAAGGCAGTGTGTGTGTGTGTGTGTGTGTGTGTGTGTGTGTGATCAGTGTGCTTCTGAATTAGGACCCTCCTAGTTTATAAATGCATTTTATCTGGGCTACACAGCATTGGTATGCTGCTTATCTAGCACCAACTAGTGTTTGAGTGTTAACACCACCAAACTCAGGACAAAAAATTACTGAAGTCTCTAATCAGATTGGGATAATTCCCTATTATCTTCATAGTTTAAAAAAAAAAAAAAAAAACATATGTCTTCCTACAAAAGAGTAAAAATTCCTTTATGCATGTTTGCATATTGGTGTGGTATAAACAGACAGTCAACAATGAAGACAACTAAAGTTCATTACAATTCTGTCGTATACGTTTCCATTGTAGGAGTACAGAAAATTTATGAATTTACATTAGGAATATACAATAAGGAAAAGTAGGCTAGTTTACTTCTGATGAGAAAAAATAATTTTGTGTGTTCTAGCTTAGAGAATGCTTAAAAGCTTCAAAGAATAAACTTTCCAAACACTTGCAAAGAATTAGGAATCATTAGATTATAACTGACATTTATTGACTCCCTGTATTCTGGATACTGAGGGTAAAGAGTTAATTAAGACAGGGTCCTCAAATGCCTCCTATTGTAGTTTGGGAGCTGGTTGTCCTAGTCAGAATTCGTACGGGTCTATTTTAAGCAACCCCCCTAAGGACATGAACAGGGCATGAGCTCTACTAAGCAAACCCTCTTAGCTTATTTAGAATTATTGTTGAGACTTAAATATAACTGTTCTCTAATGTATGCTAGGTTCTCCAGTTAGTGCAAACAGCAAGTGTGCTCTATTAGGCCTTAACTGCGTTTAGCACTTTTCTGATTTAGGTCATGGCTTTGCAGGAGCAGCAGAGGGAGTCACTCTCAGAAGAAACATTAAAATTACAGGCTGCAACCACTTCAGGAAGATAATGGGGAAAATTGTGGGGTTTGAGATTGAGCCAGTGCTATTGCCTTGCAGTTTTAGCCTACATATTTTTTTTAGTTTGACTTTTGTATTTGTGGCAGTTAAAAACAAACCTGTTCACATTTCCTCACAAATTAGAAACAATGTTTTCTTTAGATAAAGCATGGTATTAGAAGTAAAGTTCTTAAACAATTATTGTGCACTCATGTTGCATCCCAGACTGAATGCTATTTGTTGGAAACGGAATGTTGTGAGGCAGTTTCAGCCCTACAGGAAGACAGAAGTAGAATCATGGAATTATAATTCACTTTCTTAAGTATAAAAGCGGACACAGGTATAGTACTTTCTGGATTCAGACATCCGAAGACAGTAAACATAGGTCAAGCTAGGATTCTAATGTGAGTGGTGGTGAGGGGTTCTAAAATTTCTACACAGAAGAACTTGTGAGCAGTGATTTGGCTGGAAGTTGTATGTTGTTGAAGCTAAGTTTGCGTTGCAACAGCATTTTACTTAGATTTAATGCAAGTTTCATCTGGCTCTGGGGAGGCAGGAGCTAAGAGCTGTTAGTGGTATATGCCCATTCTGTCAGTTAACATGGTGCTTACCAATGCTTCATAATACTGCTTCCAGCACCTCCAGCTCTGTGACTATGAGCAAGATATTTAACGTTTCCGTGCCTTAGTTTCCTCACATATAAAAATGAGGATAATATATACTACAGGTTACAATTAGAGAAGCATTTAGCTCATAGAATATAAGTATTATTCCTTAACTTCCAATTCTACAAACCATTGGCAAAGAAATCTAGATGTAAAAGAAACTAAAGGTCAATAATTTTGAACTCAGAGTCATGATAGCTGCTGACACTGCTTCCCCAAAAGCAAGAAACGGAGCTGTCTGAAGAGATGCTCCAAAGTAGATCATTGTAAACTCCTGAACAGAGCACAGTTCTCTGAACAGCCTGTGGGAATCTCATTCCCTTCCACAGCCTCTTTTCTTCCCTTCTGTTCTCTCTGGGAAAATTAACCTCCTATTAGTTCTAAAAATGCCATGTTAAGTCACTGCCAGTTAAGTCCTTGCAAGAAGCTTGTCCTTGACTTTCTGTTTTCTCAAGGAATACTGCAAGATAACTTTTCATAAATCCATGAACACTATTACAGAAAAAAGGTACACCCCAGGGTTTCTGATAAGGGTTTGGGGAAAATCAGACCTTTATGTGAATGTGGACAGTTTTTCTTTAAAAGAAAATGGACACAAGTGTATACTCTAAATAACATAATTGGTTGTGTGTTAAAACAAAATAAATAAAAAATAGGTCAACATGAAGGCAAAGCAAATTCACCAGAACCTTCATTTATTCAAACTATATTTGCAATAGGAAGTTTTGTTATCCTAATTTAAAACAGCATAGATAATCTAGATGACATATATTTTGGTGAAATATTTGCATTTAATTCTTACTGTTTAATGGTTATTGCTATTCTTTGCATGTTTGGAGCAAATGTTTTCTGTCAAACTTTTGAGATAAAATAAGAAATTTGTAGGGCATTTTATGTTACTTACAGTTTAGATTTTTCACCTACAAAATTGTCATTCTGCTTCTATTATTGGTTCTGGTTCTGCACTCTTTCTTTTTTAACCTGACTTCTTAAACATATGTATGGATGCTTCTTTGGTTTCATTTCTTGCTTGGATTTGTTATTGCTTATGTATTTGTGAAGGAGGGCTACATGAATATGAGACCTTTGGTATTATTTCAGTATCTCTTAGCTCAAGGATGTTTTACTCACAGAAACTCGGTGCTGTTTTTTATGCTACTTTGAAGCACAGTAAGTTTGCTTTGAGCGATATTCAAACATTAATGTTTCCCTTTTTTCTAGTTTTTAAAAAAGAAACTCAGTAATGGGATAATTTATAGTTTCTCTTATTTTAAATATTTGTTATTTTCAAATTTATGGAGATTTTAATAAAAACATTTTATAGTAATACTTTTATGAGCTAACACGATCAGAAATAGAAAACTTTTTTTTTTTTTTTATCCTGTCTACCTCTGTGGAACCACCAGAAGAATTTCTGCCTTTTCATGAAAACCCAAAAACATATATCATGCTGCAGATATTTGGACTCTTTATGAACAATATGTTTGAAAATATTGAGCTGAAATTTCAGAATTAAAAACAAAAGTTTTGTGTTGAAGTTGTACTGTGGTTTTTTGTTTTGAGCATTGCTGCTCCCCCGAAAGTTGCTCACTTAGGAATATATAATGAGGTTTTGAAATACACAGAAGAATGTTTCCAGATTTTATAAGTACTTAAAACATACCTCCCCTTCTACATGGAGTATATAGTGTTAAAGTTGCCATGACATTAATTAAGTTGAAGTTATAATTTAAAAAGTGAGCTATAGCTTTGAAAGTGCCAAATGTGCAGGTATTTGTCCTTAGGTCAGTATAGTTTTTATGGCAATGAGCAGTGATTCAAAAGTGCTTTGTGTGGCAAAAGTGAAGTGTAACATCTGAAATCCCCCATGTTTGGGGAATACCCTCTTTTAGTTAAATAACCAAACACATCTCATTGCCAACGTGGCAGTGGAATGTGAGAGTCAGGGGAGCCAGGTGAAACTTCATTACACAGATATGCCTGTTAGAGTTCTTATTTTAAATACCAGGGCTCACAATAATCATATTAACAGATGATATTGATTACTCAGTTTAACACCAGAGTTACCAGTCTTACTTATTTTAAAATGTTGTGAGGATAGGGGGTTTTACCTTCATTAATCATGTTGTCATGTGGATCCTGTGGCTAGTTTCATTTCTCAGCAATTATGAGAGCTATAAAAATGCCTCATGTAGATGACCATGGATTATATCCCCTTCTAACTGAGGATGTGAAACAACAGAAACTCCCTGAGCACACTTAACAAGTTCATTGATGCATGCTAACATTTCTCAGTTTTAGTCAATCTCTGAATTGATTATTTAATCATGGACTGCCTGAACTCTGTTCTTATTTATTGTTGTCTCTCTCTTTTTTTCTGTTCGGAAGAACCACCTTATATGTGGATATTTCTTTGCAATAAAAAGAGAGTAGTGCTTGTTTATTAAAATGCATCTACAGTACAGTCGGAAGGGATATATCCGTAAATAGAAATATATCCATAAATAGAAATGCAGGTTTTCTCAAAATTTAAAAAACTTAGAGTATATAATAATATAAAAATGTAGTATGGAAGTAAAGCACAGCATTTGTAGATAAAAGCGATCATTTTAAATTAACTCATAATAGACATTCTCTTAGATAATAGAAGTTTAGTGCAATGTAATAGGGTACGTGATATAAAAGTATCTACTTATAACAACAAGCAAAAGAAATTCACGTACAGCAGTCCTCCCTTAAATACAGGAGATATTTTCCAAGAGACCCAATGGATGCCTGAAACTACAGATAGTATGGAACTTCCATCTACACTGCTTTTTTTCATTTGATAACCAAGATAACTACTAAGTGACTACCAGACAGGGAGCCTATACAGCATGGGTACATTGGATGAAGGAGTGATTCATGTCTGAGAGATTTTGTCACGCTACTCAGAGCTCCACGCACTTTAAAACTTATGAATTGTTTATTTCTGAAATTTTCCATTTAACATTTTTGGACCACAGTTGACCTCAGGTAATTGAAACTGCAGAAAGTGAACCGCAGAGAAGCAGGGGGACTACTTTATAGAACTAAAGGTAAAAGGAGCAATTTGGGACTCTTCTATTCTCTATGAATTTGCATATTTGTTACTTGTATTCAAATTCAATATTTTAAATAATTCTAATATCTTTTTGGAACTTCATATGGCCTTAAAAACCCATTGAAGAACTAGATCAAAGATTATATTTTAGCCAATGATATTCCGTAACTTTTATAGAAACTAAAAATGATAATCAGTGACAAGAGCACTGTTATTATACATGATTTTCGGAGATCTGTGTTATTACTAATCAAAATCAAACAAGTAACCAAATTATTACCACAACAAAATCTTTATGATTGGAAATACAAAGTAAATAATGGTAATTTCACTTTGAGCTGTATGTCTATGTGAAATATGTTGACATTAGAATTTCGCTTTTGATTAAGGGAAAATGATACATTTTATCTCACTGAATAAAGTGTTTGGCAAATATACACATTGTAGCCACCCAGTGGAAGTGCTCAAGTTTAGCAAGCAGCAATCTTGAAGTCATTCTAAATGAAACATTGATTATGGTGCCTGTCATTTTATTTAGCAACTTTCCTTTTTCCTTCTGGATCTCCTCTATGAGATGATGAAAGAATAAAGTTTAAAAATGTGTTAGGGATCAAACTCAAGGATTGAAGGAGGCTCAGACATTTCCCGCCCTGCCTCCCACAGCCATCACCCACAGAGCATGCAGGGTGGTGGAAAACAGAAGCCCATTTCAGTAACTGCTCTCAGAAGCTGAGGAAAAACAGACATGTTCAAATGATTTATTTGTGCTATCTGGAACAGAGACCCTAAATCAGTATTTCATCATAATATTATTCAACAGGCCCTCTGACTTGAAATTTCTATCTAAATAGAATCTTGATTTGCACATATTTCAATTAACATAGCAAAAGAATTTGGGAAGTATTTAAAAGGTATAAACTTGTAAGAAGTTTGAATTGTATTGGAACTATTTGGGCAGGATGTGCTTGTCTGAGAAATCTAGACTTAAATCAATGGTATAGCAGTATCCTCCAGGGGTTTTATAAAATGCTACTTCCTAAGCTACTCTGTTAAGTATTGTTGTCATTTTTATTTGTGTTTATATTTATACACAAATATATATAAATCTGTATAGAATTAAAATGACCACAGTGAAAAATGTTATAGTTTACTTACTATAATATGGTTAAAAAAAAAAAAAAAAAAAAGTAGAAGGATGGCTAGGAGAAGTTTTGGCAGTATGTTTTCCCAGTGGCAAGGGAGAGCAGATAATTTTATTAGATTTATTAGAAATGATGATCACATGAAAGATACATGTCATTTTTTATTGAATTAAATAACTATGGAAATATTTCCTAGGAGGGTGTTTCCAGGCCGACTCTTAATGAAATGAAGAATGACAAGGAGAAGGCAAACATAGTTCCCTAATTCCCTGTGAGCATATATGTGCTTACACAAATTGTGAGTGTGTGTGTGTCTGTAGCTTTTTATGTTTTAGGAGCAAGAGTTGATTTTCAAACAGACTTGACAATATTCTCAAAAAACCAATGGAGCCTATCAAACAAATGAAAACACTTTTTAACCTGTAAAACGAATTCATAAAGGTAGTCAAGGACTAAGAACTCAGATTTAATCACTGATTTCTAAATGAAGAATTATATCTTAACTTTTCTTAGAAAAGTCGCCTTGCTCTTGGCAAATTGCACAGTCATTTCCCCAGTTTCCAAAGAGATGTTTCTGCCTCATTAGTGCAGTGGCTTATCTGATGGAAACAAGTTCTCTCCTGTCATCCAAGTGACAGAGACTAAGGGATCTCCACTTTCACTGACTTATTCAAAGCCGTGGAGGAGAACTGCTGTTGTTTTCCTACACGGTGGACTATAATTTGTTGACCAAAGGAGACTGTCGACTTTTATGCCTGCAGTGCACGCAGGGGTAAAATCCTTTCTTCACATTTATGAACCCCTCTCTGGGTGCTGCTCTCTGGAAGAGACAGCATGTCCCTGGTAAGCACCCTACGTGAGGTGACCTCTCATGTGGGCTGATTGAAGAAGAGGTCAGTTGTACTGTTCTTCTCTGACCAGAATTCAGTGATGGTTTGTTTCAACCTCTTAATCAAATGGAGTTATGTTTGATTTTCTTGGATACCCTCAGATGCCATATTGGTGGCTTTGTTTCCAGGTTTATCCATTACATCTATTTAAAGCTTTATTTAAATGGATGAAGATAAAGTTAATTGGGAGGAGGGAAAGGTTGTTACTAAAGAAAGAATAAACAGAATTTTATTCAGTATATAGTGATAATATGTTTCCCTACTTATATTCACTGGTGTATTAAATGCAGGCTAATTCTATAAATATTTACATAATACATCAACATATAAACATATATTGATTATTATTGTCATACATTCCTACATCACTTGGCATTTTTGAACTAGGATTTTTAAAGTGCGTAAATAAATTCTAGGATTAAGCAAACTGTTTTGAATGTTTTCTTTCATACATATACCATTCATCAGTGACGTGGGGTTTTCATAGTGAAATATGTAGTGTACTGCTAAGAATGGCAAAACAAATAATAATGCATCACACAGTTTTCAGATTACAAGTCTAAATACTAATGAGGGAGGTTGCCTGTTTAATGCTGAATGAAAGGTTAAAAAAAGGGTCTTAAAGATAACAGCGGACTCCAGAGTTCTTGAGTTTGTTTTGCGTTCAGTGACAGTCACTAAATTAGGGAAAGGAATGTTCAAACAACACACTTGAGGAAAAGTGATTTTTATAGAAAGGAGCCATTTCTGCTAATAGCCAGTAACTGCACATAACCCCGCTGACATTAAAAGTCCATTAGCTAAGCCCAGTTTAAATAGCAGCTGATGCAGTGTCAGCTAAATGTACATTGGAATTTTTTCATATAATGCAGTAATAGCAGTTCTATAATTTTTTTCCCCTAAAACTACGTACATTAAGTAAAACAAATGTCATCTGATAGTGGTGGCAGGGCTGCTAATAAACAGGCAGAGATTTGTGATGAAGCAAAAGTAACAGTCTATATAACAAGAAGATAATAAATAGTAGTGATGGTTTTTAAAGGGAGCCTTTGAGAAAAATCATATGGAGAAGCTTAAGCTGACATTCAGAAAGAGTTGTTTCCATAGAAGCACATATTCACATGAGCTACTTTGAGAAATTCACTTAAAGTGAAGTGATTTTTTTTTTTTTACTCTTAGCTGACTGTCTAGTTTTTCAGTGTATTTTGAAACTATACGACACTCCCCCCACCCCAAACACTGTTATGTGTCTAAATGGGAGAGAAGGTGAGGAAATTAGAAGAGAGAGCAAGTAAAAAGAGAGGAATGCGTCCTGATATTTTTAAGGTGATTACTATGATAATCCTTTTGAAAGAAGTATGATGCATTATTGCTGTCTGAAATGAAATTGAAGGTTGAAATGCCCACATTATCTCCCCCAAGAGAGTTTCTTACATGTACATTTTTCCGTCTTTTGAATATTTTCCAATCTTCATTTTAAACATCTGAAAGACAAGAAGTTTCACCGCAAATTTACACTAGTATCCAAAGATCATTAGTAAGTCACCTTAACATATTCTCTAGGACAGTGTTCTGCAGCTATGAAGCCATTGTGGAGGCAAACGGGATTGCTCAGTCATCTAATGTGTGTTGAGAACAGGGCAGTAATTAATCAGTGGCTGTCATGCTTAGACCACTATAAAGTATTACGAGAACCTCCATGCCGACCTTCCCCTCCCCTATTATCAGACCATTAGTGAAGCTCTGTACAAGTAACAACGGTGGAGCCCTGCTTAAGCATATGACCCCGATAGCTTGTGCATAAGCTTTGTGAGCATTTTCACAATGGTCTTGAATTCTCATTATACTTTCTAGTAGTCAGAATTATTTATTCAATATTCTAACCAGAGGCATCACATCTTTTATTTATTTAGATTTTAAAATTAAGTCCATATTTCCTTATATATATATTTTTAAAAAACTCTCACAGAACCCATCATTTGTTGGAAAAAGAGAAAGCAAAGAAAGGAAAAGGAAAAGCTACTCTTTACTGTAGTGGGATGGCAGAGATCTCCCCCTACATTAATAGATTTTCATACATGCATTTCTTAATAAAATCAAGAGGTACTCTTTGGTGTTGTTAACTGTTTTAATTCAGTCAGGCCACTGTAAAATCTTATTTTGAGTGAATTGGGAGCTTACATGGTCAGGGTTTAAGCAATTAAATTACTAACCAAAATCCCATTTACTAACATATTGCATGAGGGACTTGATGAATAATCTCATCTTTAGTATATAGCTCAAGCATTAATAACAGATGGAATATGCCTCAGTTCAAGCCATGGGCTTTGATTTTTAATTCTAAACCCATTTTATTTTTTTCAGACTCAAATATCTATTAAAAGTGACTATTTTCCATATGTTTTTCCTTTTGTATTGCATAAAACTTAATTCCATTGCAAGATAAATAAAGAATGTCATTGTATTTGGCCACATAATAAATTTACACACATCTATGAACTAGTATTATGAAACTGAATTATGTTTAAAATAACAAGATGATGCCAGACTGATTGAAATAGGACAATTATTACATTGGACTTTGGAATAGTTTTTAGAAAAAAATTACCCTGTTAATGTACTGTTACTTTCATGGATAACTTTAGAAGTGTGTTCTTTTTTTTCTGTATGAATGACATTTAAAAAAAATGTATGGAGTGGCCGGGCGCAGTGGCTCATGCCTGTAATCCCAGCACTTTGGGAGGCCAAGACCAGTGGATCACCTGAGGTCAGGAGTTCAAGAGCAGTCTAGCCAACATGGTGAAACCACGTCTCTACTAAAAATACAAAAATTAGCTGGCCGTGGTGGTGTGCGCCTATAGTCCCAGCTACTTGGGAAGCTGAGGCACGAGAATCACTTGAATGGGAGACAAACGTTGCAGTGAACCAAGATCGTGCTATTGCACTCCAGCCTGGGTAACAAGAGCGAGACTCAGATCTCAAAAAAATATATATATATATTTATAAATATATATGTATATATACATATATACACGTATATATACACGTATATATACATACATATTTATAAATATATGTATACATATATACACACATATATCCACGTATATATACACGTATATATACATACATACGTGTATATATGTGTATATACACATACACTGCCAACACATTATAGTAGAGTATGGGTTGATCTTCACTTGATTATTTATTATTTATGCTTATGAAACTTTTATTAAAGGCATCTTTAATAATTTTCATTTTTTAAAGTGTATCATGGCTGTGTTTCCTTGAGTGAATGCTGTAAATCTCTCTTTTTTTCCAGCTTAATCCTTTCTTTCTTTAACTGCTAGAAAATTAAAAATGTATTGGATGTGTGCATGTATTTGTATGTATGTGTGCGCCCGTGTGTGCGTGTTTGGATCTGATAATTTCCTGATATAGGAAATGAATCAAATTACTCTGAAAAAAATATTAAGATGTACAACTAAATGTATTCCTCAGACACCTGTGCTGGCCAAATACTAATGGCAGCCTTTATATAAGTCTCTTGGTACAGGTGAATAATTTGTGCTAAAATATATGCTTTGCAAATTGAATACAAGCTAAAATCTCTTAGTTTCACTCCATATTTTCTTTCTTTTTTTTTTTTTTTTTTTTTTTTTTGAGACGGAGTCTCACTCTGTCACCCAGCCTGGAGTGCAGTGGCGCGATCTCGGCTCACTGCAAGCTCCGCCTCCCAGGTTTATGCCATTCTCCTGCCTCAGCCTCCCAAGTAGCTGGGACTACAGGCCCCCGCCACCTTGCCCGGCTAGTTTTTCGTATTTTTTTAGTAGAGACAGGGTTTCACCATGTTAGCCAGGGTGATTTCGATCTCCTGACCTTGTGATCACTCCATATTTTCAAGGAGAAGATTCCAATAATAATAATAGTTACATCATAGAATTGTAATTAACAGGGTCGTCAAAAGTGAAGAACTGAGAGTAGCTCCTGGCACCAAACAACACTTAATGCGCATTAGCAATTGTTGCCGTGCTGTTTTATTCTCATCATATAAGTCTATGCCATACAATGATTTTCACTTGGCATTATTATGAAAATAATTAGATAAAAGAATGACAAAATTGCGTTCTGTCGGGGGTACCATCAGGTGAAAGAATGTCATATGGACGAATAAAAGCATGTTGTCAAAGGTAAAATTCTTAAAATAAATTGGTACTTTTTAAAATCACATTTTTTTGTAACCAGTTAGGTTATGAGATTCTGATTTTACAATAAAACTCTTTGAAAAGTCAACCCACTTTTGTTTCAGTTTTATGAATAAGCAAGTTTAGGTAATTTCTTTTTTTCTGTGCCAGGTTCTGAATCTAGAATATATTTCTATAAAACTACTACTTGATAAACTTTAATGAAAAAATAAGTTTGTGCTTTTCTCTACTATACATTTGCTGTATTCATAAAGACAAATGTAATTAGAAATCAGGAAGAAAGGAAACTTTTTACCCATTGCTAACATTTAAACTCTTTATGAAGGAAGAGAAACAATTAACCTTCCTCACTATATCAGAAATTTTAACACAACAAAATCTTTACTGATACTAATATAAAAGCAAAAATTAATTAAACTGAAATTTCCAAGCAAGGTCAAATTTCTACATTTGCAAGGGGACACATTATTGTATAAGCAAAAAAGAAATTAATTAGGTACCCTACTGTTAAATATATATTTTGCGACTGACACATATTGCATTTAATAAAATATTCCTAAAATGTACTAATGAACAGACTCTAGCTAAACTCTATAGTTTCTAAAAGGCATATATATGTTAATCATGATATAATTAAGGAGAAGGGAATGGAAAAAATATCCAAAGATCATAGTTCTACTTGAAAATGTTTTCCAGTGTGTATTTGTAAAATGAAAGTGTATAGTTGCATAACTAACAACTTTATTTTGAAAAATAATATGAATAAAGAAAAAGCTTTTCAGCTACAAAGAATATTCATTATTATTTGTTTTGGTTCACTGTGACATTTTTATATTCTTTAAAATGTGTCATTGTAAAATTTAAACAAGACAAAACATAAAAAATCTTGTCCTCAAAATGTGTCAACTTGATAGGAAGAACATAACCCAAAATATTTATAACCCAAATTAATGCAATTGTGGACCTTTAGCAAACATAATGTAATAGATGCATTAACTAACTAAATAAACAAGGACAACTCAGTCACCACTTCAGGATGATACCCCCACAGGAAACATTTTAAGTAGGTCTATAAAACACTGATTCACTTGTAATTTTCTCTGTCCGAAAATCAGGTTAACGCTCTTTTATTTTTTTAGCCCAACCCTCCTCCCCAGCTTCCTCAAGTGCTATGCTGCAGGGAATGTTCCACGTTTAAAACTCTGCAATCAACAGTGTGGTTTTGTCCCTACATAATTATAAAAATGTTTTATCTTTATAGGATATTATTCCATCTAAAGAATTCAACAGAAGCCACCTAGAATGGTTTTAATGATTGCTTAAACTGCTTATTTGCGGTTTTATGCTACCTGGAACATTGAATTTGTAGGAATTTTTATTTGAAGATTCCCAGGGAGGGAAAAACGAAACAACAGAAAATATGAGACTATTTAGAATCCCTTCTTTCAGGATGTACCTGTGTTGTTTTCTGAAATAAAAACATGCTTCTCAAAAACTAATTTTCTGAACATTAAACTGTCTTAGGAAGTTCTATTGAAAGATTACTGCCTTTTTTGTTTTTGTTTTCAAACTAACAAGAACGATATTTATTTTGTGCCATAATATATTATTTATTTGCTATTATTTCGTTGAGGTGTAGGAGAGCAATTCAGAGAGCCAAGTTATTCAAACAAATAAACAATTAAATTATTTCCTGGAGTCCCACATATTTACATGTTCACAAAAAATGTACATATATTCAAACATTTGATGGTGTTGTGTTTAATGATGTATTATTTAATGATATCACATTAAATGATAAAAATTGTTTTATCATTTAAAATGTTATTAAATAATAAGATATTATTCATATTATTTTTCTTTTTTTTTTTTTTTTCTTTTTTTGAGATGGAGGTTTGCTCCTATTGCCCAGGCTAGAGTGCAGTAGTGCAATCTTTGCTCACTGCAACCTCTGCTTTCTGGTTTCAAGCAATTCTCCTGCCTCAGTCTTCCAAGTTGCTGGCATTCCAGGCATCTGCCACCATGCCCAGCTAATTTTTTTGTATTTTTAGTAGAGGCGGGTTTTCACCATGTTGGTCAGGCTGGTCTCGAACTGTTGACTTCGTGATCCACCTACCTTGGCCTCCCAAATTGCTGGGATTACAGGCGTGAGCCATCATATTATTTTTCAAAATAAAGTTGTTACTTAATGATTAAATGATGTTGCCTAACTATTTTTAAAATATGTCCATTTCTCCCAACTGGTTCACTGAAGAAGGTTCTTCCTGCTTCCTGTCCTTCCTCACTCTCCTCAAACCTCCACCTTCAAGTCAGGAAAATTCTAATAGACACCGTCAGTAGAACTTTATTTCTTAAAACCTTTTTTTTTTTTTTTTTTTTTTTTTTTACCTTTACTCAACAGTTACCTTTAGAATAGGATCTGAACATCTTACCATGAGTGACAGGAGTATTTGTGCTAACCCTCTGACTCTCTTCCCTGTCATCACAATCTTCCGGACCATGAACCCTCCCAAATTTGGCACAGGCTGTTCCAGTGCAGCCCCATTAGATGACATCCTTTAGGGTTTTCTCACAAGCCATCGTGCCCACTTACTATCAGTTTCGCTTAAGCTCTTTCATTTGCTATGAACAAGTGTTAATTCCTCAGGCTCCCTAGTTTAGATCTTCACCCCTTCTTACAGCAACCTTTCCCATCTCACAGGAGCACTCTTCTTTTCCCTGTGTCCTCAGTTGGTAGGCCAACATGAGAAGTACAGGAATTGATGAGTTGATTCTGGTGTCTCCAGCACGTGATACAGCTTTTGGCACACAGCCAGAAGGTAACCGGGATTTTTTTTGAATGATGTTGGGTGAATGCATATTTTGTTGATGCATAAATAAAGCATCTTGGAAGGACTTTGTGTGAGGACTCAGGGTGGTAAAGTTCATTGAATCTTTCCAGGTTCTCTTCATCACCCACTTTGAGAGTTACTGGACAGAGCGAGGTGAATGTGAAGTCGTAGGTGGAAATCAAGACTATCTCAGGAGTGAGTGCTTCCCATCTCTTAGATTCTAGCTAAAAGGCCAATCTCCTCACCCTCAGAGATCCATCTCTAGGTTCAGACTTTCTCTCCTGTAATTTGGGAGTATTAACTAAGGAAGAACTTGGATTCTCTTGCAGTTGAGGAAATAAACCCCAGACAATTGACGGGTAAGCATTAAGAGCACAGTTGGGCTCTAACTGGTTTGGTCAATTTACCTAAAGACAGAATTGGGAATTAAAGAGGTGTTCAAGTCAAACAGCACTGCAGTACTGCCAGAGAATCTTTCCAATTATTCAACTGTAGAATTCTATCATATGGAATACTGACAAAATACACTGACTTTCAGGTTGAGTGATGAAATTTTGTTCTATATTGAGATTATTGTTGTGCCAAAAATCACCCCATGGCATATTTTTCATTTTTCTCCACTGTAAAGTCAGCAAGTCTTGTGCATGGCACAATGGTGTGAGTGTGAGGTGGTGGGGAAGGGTGGCTATAGGAACAGGGGTAGAATGGTAAAACAAAGAAAAATAAATATGTTTTGGAGTACATACTAAACCAAATGTTTCCTTGTAATTGACTATTGTCTGAAAATTCTTTTGGTAGGATCACAGCCTATTATTTTTGGGCAGGATATTTTGATTTTTTGACAAGGAAATAGTATAGTGAAATGTATCATTATAAGGTGTTATTGAATAAAATATTCTCATATAAGCACTTTTAAGGTAACCAAAATATGTTATGGATTATGCTACACTGCTAGCAAAGAGGAAATTATAACAAGTAACTGCTTCTTGTTTCCTAAGACTTCAGTAAACACAGACCCAACTTGCCCTGAATAATTACCGCAGAGAGCTGTGCACTGGTCTTTAACTGGTAGTTGTTTGTAATCAAGCAGCCTGAATCTTGCTTTGACATAAAGCAGAGGAAGTGGTTAGGAGACAGACCTGTAATTATCAGCAGCAGGTGCCCATAATGGAATGCCAGAGAGATGTTTAAACATTACTTTAGGAAAGACTTCAAGACTGTCAATTTAGACCAAAAAGCATTTAAGGAAAAACTGGCTTGCAAGCAGTATTAAAAGAATACTTCTCTGGAAACAAAGAAAAGTTTAAGAATCCCATTAATGTAAGTTAATCTAGTTTTTTTCCATACACCCAAATACTATAAAGTTATGAAATCTAAAACAAGGCTGGATTCCACTTCCAGAAAAGGGATGATTTAACAACATTAGACATTCTGGTTATTAAAAGGTTTATGATGTAAACAAAAACTTTTCTCTTTAGTAAGAATCACATGAATATATTGAATGAATGACACACTTCCTTTTTTAAACTAATTTTCATGGTTTCAAAGGTCCTCAAATCTTGATTTCATATTCATATATGACCAAATATATTTACTTGTCAATTACTGAACAAAAATGCACCTTTCAGCAGCAGTTTTCGTTTTTCACTTTTTTACTGAAAAAAGGTCCTCTCTAAATACAACTTATAAATAATAATAAGCCATATGATAAGATGCTGTATATTCAATAGAAACTTGTAATCATGTTATAAAGGAAATGTTAAATGTCAATTGATGATGCCAGCACCACTTTTAAAAATGCACTTAGTGTTGTTATTTTGATAGTGCAATGTACTTCAATATTTCTCTCAAGTTGTGCACTACTGTGGTTAGTATTAACTTACAGGAAATTCTATTATATGAGGCATCGACTAAAGAAATCCAACAAGGGCCGGGTGCGGTGGCTCACGCCTGTAATCCCAGCACTTTGGGAGGCCGAGATGGGCAGATCACGAGGTCAGGAGATCGAGACCATCCTGGCTAATACGGTGAAACCCTGTCTCTACTAAATATACAAAAAATGAGCCGGGCATGTTGGTAGACGCCTGTAGTCCCAGCTACTCGGGAAGCTGAGACAGGAGAATGGCCTGAACCTGGAAGGCGGAGCTTGCAGTGAGCCAAGATGACGCCACTGCACTCCAGCCTGGGGGATAGAGTGAGACTCCATCTCAGAAAAAAAGAAAGAAAGCCAACAAAACATAAATGCTTTGGTAGTGTTTTGAATTTTTAAACGAAGAATTTTATTTTTCTTTCTTTTCCAAGTAAGAGTACACTTTTGTGGTTTTCTGTTGTGGGAGTGAATGAACTTTGTGGAACTGAATATCTCCTAATGGAGAGGGGAATCGTGATATATCTGTATGACCCCATTCATTACCAGATGGCCTTAGCATACATTTTTGGAAATATTTATTTTCCTGCCTAATGCTAACCATGTATTTATCATTATGAAAACAAGTGGAAAAGTCAATCATTCACTGCACTTGCCAGAAATGCCTTTAGCTCCCACAATAGTTACATGTCAGCATCTTGCCCCACTTAAAAGCAAGACCTAAAATTTATTCTGGAAATTTACCGGGAGAGACCAACCCTCAAAAATGTAAAGTAAAAGATCTCTGTAGCTAAATAAAAATATACTTAAGTCACACTTGATGCATTACACTTAAGATAGCCCCATCTAAATCTATATATGCAAGTTGCAGAGGGTTTCAATTGTTGTTCAAAGTGGACACCAAATACGGAAGACAGATTCAAGAATTACCTAAACTTCGGTGGATGAAAAAGGAGTGTAAAATTTTTATGATTTGTAGTTTGTCTGCATATTTTGACTTATTTGGAATTCTTTTTTCTTAGATTGTTAAGGAAATTAAATTAAACCTGATATTAGGCCCACAGATTATGTAATTGTAACAAAGCATCAAAGTAATTGAATTCTCGCTAGAGAAATGTTTTATTAATTAATTTTTTTTTTTTTTTTTTTTTTTTTTTTTTTTTTTTTTTTTTTTTTTTGAGACAGGGTCTCACTCTGTTGCTCAGGCCGAAATGCAGTGGTGCCGTCACAGCTCACTGCAGCTTCAACCATCTGGGTTCAAGCAACTCTCCTACCTGAGCCTCCTGAGTGGCTGGGACCTACAGGGATGCACCACCCTGCCCAGCTAATTTTTTAGTTTTTGTACAGATGGGGTTTGCCATGTTTCCCAGGTTGGTCTTGAGCTCCTGGTCTCAAGCAGTGTACCCGCCTGGGCCTCCCAAAGTGCTGAGATTACAAGCATGAGCCATTGCACCTGGCTGGTATTTTAAAATTTATATGAGGATAAATGTGACTAGAAGGATAGATGTGGAACTTCGAATATATATATATATACACACATATATATGTATATATATAGTGTATTCTCTCAAATCACAATTCAGTTTAGCTTTTTTAATGGAGGAAAAAAATCAGTACTGCTGAGATGAATCCAATTCTGGAAGCATTAATTGATATATCCCATGGAGATAAATGAGACAGAATAGCATAACATATGGTACCTGCCTTTAAGAAACTTAAAATCTTGTTAGGAAGATAAAATATTACAGATAAAATGTATAAAATCATAAGCTGGTCAACTGATATAAAAAATGAATAAAAATATTTTGGAAGAGATTAAAGGAGAGATAAATGTGCTTTGGTAACTTTCTGCTGGAATTAACTATTACCTAATTTTCAGGAAAAAAAAAAAATCAAGCAACAACTTTCTTTGCCTTTAATAAGGACTGTTCTTTACTTAATTCAGAGAGGCTACTGGAACTGTTTTGTTATAGCCATGCACAGTTATATCCTCTCTTTGCCTCTTTCCATTTTCTTCCCCTTTCAACTTGAGAGCAAATCTTCCCTGGGGCCTCTCCTTTTAACAGCTCTTGTCTTTACCTTGAAGTGGGGAGCTGCAGAGAGTCCCTGTCTCTAATTTCTTGAGTCGCTCTCTACTTGGCTCTCCCAGGGTTAGACTACATTTCTGCAGTGCAAAATGAGTCTCCAATCCAAATTTAGCTGTTTTATTACACACTCTGTAGCTAAGCCACTTTAGGCCAGACATTACCACATCTCTCAGCAACAGAGTTTCAGTTTGTCAAGTTGTGCACGTTTGTTGTCTCCTTTAAAATACAGTTTTACATCGTTTAAAACTTGTTTGGATTTTGAGTAATGGTCTCCTTGGTCCCCTGTTGTTTACAAAATGATGTCAGTGCTTGAAGGTAAATGGTGGCAACGTTAGATATTTCTCCTTTTCCTTGAAGGCTATATGAAGGGAAGGAGACCCTGTGCATGAATCTCCATGGGTATGAAAATTGATAGAGTTAAGCATAAGCAGCCTGTAGAACTACTTCAAAGTCAGTTGCAGAAATTTCTATAATTAACTAGAATTCTTCAGGTAAGTTCATATCAAAGGGGCCAGAGGTCTTTGTATGAAAGATTCTGAAAATCAGATTTTAAATTCAAATCATAAGAATGTTTTTGCCTAACAGCTTTCACAAATCAATTTCAAAACATAAACAGATAGTTAAAAGATATATATTAATTTTAAATTTGATCATGTAATAATTTTTAGAACTGGAATTTCCTTACTCTGTAATCCTCCCGCAAGTAAAAGCTTTTTGAACTTTTTCTTATGCCTTTAGTCGTTTGGAAAAACTAAGAGTATTGTTACAGTAAACAGTATATAGGATGCCAATGAATATTTCTGAAGCTCTGGTGTTTTCTAGTTTCAGGAATAGGAATGTTAAAAACAAAAATGTGGGGAGGAATATAGGGGAATAATATAAAGTGATTTTGCAATACAGTGTCAGAGTCATGCCTGTGGTAGGCTCTTATTAAAAATTTCTGCATCGATTGCATTAAAAGTACATGTAAAGGAACTTCATATTACAGATTAATAAGAAAATCACCACACATGCCCTCAAATAAAGTTTGCATAATTCTTATCAAATTCCATCCTTTTCATTTGGCATAGAAATTATATGCCCATAAAAAAACTTCATTTTTCTTAAAATAGGTAAAAATGGTAATTACAGAAGCAGTTATAAATATTTACTATGTTAAATATATATACACACAAATAGATACTGAATTGACAGTTGTATGATACCAACATAAAGACCGTGAGAAAAGATAGAGGCTGAGAAATATTCCAATATTTAAAAAACCTCAAGTTTGCACAGCTTACCAATGAAGTATCAGGAGTCTTTCTTTAATTTATCAAATCAGTTTGGTCACACTAATCAGAAGTCTTGATTTGCAGTTGTATATCTTTGTGATTTAAAGTGAGTTAATTTATTATTTCCCAATAAAGGCAATTTATTAAGCATGAAGTATAAAACAATGTCAAAGGCAGGAAAAAATGTTTCAAAATCCTAAGCAAAGTAAAATTAGGAAAATATTATTAATGTGTGTGATGCGTTTTTGTCGTTACTAATACATTTGGAATTGAAATTGACAACATTTCTTGAGTTCAGTTAATTTTTGTCATTGAATTGTAAAAGTAACTTGTTTGGGGATCTTCATTTTTAGGAAGTTTGTAAATAGGGTAAATGCATGGGTGTATTAAACAATTTAAATACAGACTTTTGCATTTGATCTTCAAAATATTGTCACTTAACTTGAAACTTTATCCTAAAAGCTATCATACTATGCCTGTATTAAAGACATGTTTTTGCTTTGTATTATTGTTTTTTTTTTTAGTGCTACATATAATTTTAATAAAATTAAAATTCAACTTTCAGCTAATTGTATTTATTAAGGACTTAGTAGAAATAATTATCCTTTTGTGTTTTTATTGTTACTTTGTAGTGTTGGTAATATAACCATGGTAAAATCATTTTTTTTTCAATCCACTTGAGTAGTTTCATAGCAATACAGAACAAAATTCACATTGTGAAATATACCTTAAATATGGGCAATAAGAAGACCATTTATGCCCCATATTCCACTTTTTTTTTAACTTTAATTCATTATACAATGTTTAGAAAATAGGTTTTTTTGTGGTGATTATTTAAATACTCTGGGTTTTAATTTATCTTTGAAGACACGAATTAAAAACTTGATAGATAATGGAAATTACACATTTGTATTACTTACTAGTTTTGTAAGTTTAACCTATTTCTGACCATTTTTTGTTATTGCTCAGTAGAGTTAAATTGAAAGTATAGCTTGACTAAAATTAGTGTGGAAGAATATTTATTTACACTTTGTATTGTAGATCTTCCTTTTAGAGCATTTTCTTCAACAGGTTCAGTCTTATTAAACCTTCGTCTGTCTATCTACAGTGTTGCATGAGAGACTAGATGCATTATAGTGACCCAGAGGTAGGGAGACCACATAATTTGTTGCCTAAATTGGGTCATTTTTGTGCAGGAGAGAGAAAGTTATTAATAATTGTTTCTTTATAAGTATAAACTGGGATTGTCCTGGGTAAACAAGATGGATAATCACCCAACTGGGACACTGCAAGATCATGTAATATCTTCTTAATCACTAGGGGAAAAGTTAGATCATGCTCACAGCGAATTTAGAATTAAATGTACTATATTCTGTGTCTTTGAAAAATTGTTGCCGTTTCATGAATTTGAATAAAATAATTGATTAGTCAGAACAGTTACCTCCTTGCCCATGTCAATTAACAGAGTATGCTTTACCTGTGCACCTTTAGTCTTTCATTAAGCCTATTTGAATTTTTAAAATTAAATGTGTTTTAGAAAGTAAAACAGTTGGCTTCTTATGACAGATGACTTTTCGAAAAGCATAGAAATTAAGATTTGTTACACCATGAACAACACAAATCTATAATCTATTTTGCCAGAGTTGATATAGCCCCTTACCTCCCATTCTTGTTAGCTGTTATTCCACCACTGGGAATTGTCATTAATTGACTATCACTTTTGAGTAGAGTAGCTACTCTATGCAACACCAGAACACAAAACAGAAAACCTTGACAGTAACTTTCTGTAAAGTTTATTTGCTTGACACTTCCAAATCCAGTATCTTGGACTTCAGCAAGATATGCTAGCTGCGTATGTCTTTTTTTTTTTTTTTTTTTTTTTTTTTTTTTAAGAAATAGGCTTAGCACACTGCTATGAAAATTGAATATGGGTTTTTTAATGTACTATCTTAGGTGAGAACTTGAGTATCACATTTTGAGTTACATGTTTTTCACATCTTTTTATCTTGTGGGATTTACAAAAATCATTTGATTAAAAATTTCTAGAATGAAAAACACCAGAATAAATCTTAACTGAATAGAAAGAGTGAATAATGATACGTACCCAGAGTCACAAGTTTCAAAACGTAGTTCTGCAAACTTATAAGAGTATATGGTTGGAATTTTGCTTAAAGAGAATTATAAAGCAGATATAATTTATTTTAGTACTTGAGCATTCCTAGGTATTTTAGGCAGAAGAATAAACTTGAGGGAAACAATTAGTTCTATTTACTCAGTTAGAACTAATGCATTAGGCCAGCAACACAGGGGAGTGCATTCTCAAAATTGCTGTTCTTATGTATGTTAAACTTCCTTTTGGCATTTGAGCTTCCAAATATATCCCATCAACTCTGTGTGCAGTGTTTCTTTTTTTGACAGGAGCATTTGGAGGGAGGACTTTCTCTAATTCAACCAGGCTTCAGTGACCCACTAATTTGGCATCATTTAAAAAAAAAAACAAATGAGAAACTGAAACCCAGATGGGGAACTGACTTGCCTGTGTTCAGAAACTTGACCTACCCAGAACATATATTTTACAGATGAGGAAACAGTCCCCCATAGAGCCCAGAGTTCACACAGGTGTTAATGTAGACCTGGGGCTACAACTCATGCCCCTTGGCTCCTCGTTCCAGCTGCTTTCTACCACGCAGCAATGCATCTTCAGCTGCCCCCATGCAGATTTATATTTCATGCCTCTGGGTCTTATGCCTCCTTGGCAAACCAGGCAGTCACAAGCTCCAGTGGCTACTGGGACCAATGAGGTTACAGGAGTAAGTGGGCTGAGTGTAGGACAACAGATTCTGCTGGGAAGTGTGGTGAACTGGAGAGCACACGTCCTGTCTAACACAAAAGACTCCAGGATCGCACTGCAGGAATATGGGCCCAATATGGTGGCAGCTTCCAGTTTTCCAGGAAAAGCCAGATCTCAATTTTTATTTTAAATTTCTTACGCAGGACAGGCCAAAGAACATGCATGCAGGTGGACATTTACCAGCTGCCTGACAGATTGCAGCCTCCACTTAAGTGCATGTTTCTTATCTCCCTAACAGCAGCAATAATAATTGCCCCTGTTGCATAAAACATGCAAGGCATCATTTATGTCTTATCTCTTTTAAACCTCACAAAAACCCAGAGAAATGTTGAAGATGAGCCACTGAGTCTGTACCAGTTTGAAGTAATATGCCAAAGTCAAACTTAGCTAAATGCAGGGTTAGGATTGAAATGCAGACCTGTCTGATCCCTCAGCTTTTAATCCTACCCTAACACCCTTAGCCTTCCTGTTGCTTCATCCATTGCTGGTTGAATTTAAGCTACCAACAAATCTATAGAGTTTTTCAAAGTCCATTTCAATTCAACTTTTCCAGCACATTTTTAAAAATGTATTGAATCATCACTATGCAAAAAGTATTGTGTGCTCTGAAGAGGACCAAGATAATTTCTAGAATTTAAATCACTTCTCTCGTGTATTAAACTTCTAACTGCTCATTTTGTTGGCTTCTACTTGGGTTGACATCTATTTCTTCTTATTTTTATTCCAGGAAAAAAATCAATAAATTATTTGTGAACCTTTTATAGAAATGGAGTTAAAGCTTTTAAAATTTTTATTAGGGGACTGATACATTTGACATTTATTCCTAAAGGTAACATTGTTTGAATTATTTTTATTATGCATTTGGTAATTGGAATGCTAAGTGACTACGTTTACATGTGATTTTTTTGTAGTGTATGGTTTTAATGGCAATTATAAAAATTATTTTGTTATTAATTATTTTGTTCTTTCAACTTCCAACATAGCAGCATCCTTGTCACTTTGGTGAAACTAGCAGAATAATTTTTTGAAAATTAATTTCTAATATTTGTATTATCATCTCTCTCTCTCCCTCTCTAGTACAACCATGCATTCTTTCACAAACTATACCCCTAATCAGTTGCATAGACACATTTCATTCCAACTACAGTCGAACTTTTCATCTATCCTAGTGCCTGTTTCTGCTACATGCAGAGATGATCAGTTATGTCAACAGAAAGGTGATGGGAAATCTCTAAGGAATGGGCACACAGTGGATGCTGTTGCTTTCCTGTCCTGATCTCCTTTACTGGCCCAGTGCACACATCCCCCAGCTGCTGTCCTGTTGGCGGCTAAAGGCTTACAGCTGCCCCCTTCTTCCTTCTCCAAGGAATCTCCTTTGACTGAAGCAAGAGCTGCCCTGCCTGGTAGGTTTCCTCAAGGTGAGAACAATTCTGTTGGGCAGTTCATGCCCCAGAGGCTTCAAAGGCTTGGTGAGGCTGAAGCTTGCCTCTGATGGAGACCACATTCTTGCTCAGCCCCTCCTCTGCCCTATCCTGACCATCTCACTCTCCCCCTCTCCTTGAGGGTGTCCGTTGGCGAGTCACCTGCACAGACTCCCTCTGTGGAGCTCTTCTTTTAGGGAATCCAGGCAAAGATAAGACAAGATACCCATCAGTATTGATGAAACACACTAATTTTCTAGAAAATGTGCCTACAACTGTGGGGCCCTTTCCTTTCTTGTGCTTTGCTCTGGTCGCCGGCATTGCAGAAGACCAGAAACCACAGGTCTTGGAGTGTTTGAATAGAACAATTATGAGAACATGTGACATAGAATACAGGATAGTCTCCCCAGCAGTTCCTAACACAGATTAAAAACTCACAATGAGGAGAAAATGAAAGAAGAGGTTAAGATTAAAATACTGTAATGATTTCAAAAATTATTCTAGGGATTATAAAGCCCTTTGTATTGAAGGTTAATGGTGATAATAGAATTTACTGAATCTACTGTGATTTTAGAGGTTGACTCTCAACTCTGAACTTTTAAAGATTGATTAAAAAGTCAGGACACTTTTGTTCACCATAGATTTTTTTCAGCTTTGTGTGTGTGTAGGTTGTTTTTTCATGTTAACTTCTTCATAAAGATGAAATTGTTAAAATTTTAATATAACCTCTCATTCTGTAATTTCTCTCCCTCTCTCTTCCTCCCAAACCTCTTCTCTCTCTCCCTCATGTCTCTCTGTCATGCACACCTGTGTTTGTTTTTACTTTTATACCTTCTTTCAGAATAGCTTTCATCCAGCCTAATCTATTTTTACTGAAAGAAATATTAGCATTGCACTTTAAAATCAATTAAAGCTCCTGCCCATTTGTAGGGTACCGAAGTATGAACAATTGAGGATGTTTTATTTTAAATTATTTTATAGGAAGGGTATTTTCCAAACTTTTAAAATATAGAGTATTAGAGTATTACTTAGTATTTAGAAATGAATAATATAAACTATACCTTTATACAATGCTTAAATAATGTCCTTTTTCACATGCAGCTGTTCAGCCAGGGACTTATTTGTAGATGATCTTGGAAAATTGAATATGATTTACTATATACAATTATATTAAACTAGAAAGAAATTAGTGAAAGAAATGTGGTCATATTTTTTTCAGAAAAAAGAAATGCGTGTTTCTGATATTTATTTTCAGTTTGATATTCATTAAGTTGAATTACACAATTTGTAACTGCCAGTTTTCTCATTCACCAAGCCAAGACCAAATTGAATGATAAAATTAAATAGAAAATTATGTTTACTTTTTCATAATTGCACTCATTTAGTATTATCTCTTGCATTCTGTGATATATAAAAATGGATAGGAACTTTAAAAAATATACAATAATTTCTTTTTTAGAGTCTACATTTTTGGCAAGTATTTTGGAAAGTTTATGAGTATCTACATAGCTTTCTCACATTTTTCCAATGGATGTTTGCTATGGACAGAATGTTTGTGTCCCTCCACAATGTATATGTTGAAACCCTAAGTCCCCAATGTATTGGTATTTGGATGTGGGGTCTTTGAGAGATAGTTAGGACTAGGTGAGATCATAAGGATGGACCCCTGATGATGGGAATCAAAGGCCTTATAAAAAGAAGAAGAGGCTGGGCGTGGTGGCTCACACCTGTAATCCTAGGACTTTGAGAGGCCAAGGCAGATGGATCACCTGTGGTCAGGAGTTCAAGACCAGCCTGACCAACATGGTGAAACCCCATCTCTAATAAAAATACAAAATTAGCCAGGCATGGTAGCACATGCCTGTAATCCCAGCTACTTGAGAGAATGAGTGAGGAGAATCGCTTGAACCCAGGAGGCAGAGGTTGCGGTGAGCTGAGATCATGCCATTACACTCCAGCCTGGGCATCAAGACCGAAACTCTGTCACACACACACACACACACAAAGAAGAAGAAGAGGAGGAGGAGGGGGAGGAGGAGGAAGAGGAAGAGGAAGAAGAAGAAGAGGAGGAGGAAGAAGAAAGAAGAAGGAGGAGGAGGAGGAAGGAAGCAGAAAGAAAGAAAGAGAGAGAAAGAAAGAAGAAAGAGAAAGAAAGAAAGAAAGAAAGAAAGAAAGAAAGAAAGAAAGAAAGAAAGAAAGAAAGAAAGAAAAGAGAGAGAGGGAGGGAGGGAGGAAAGGAAGGAAGGAAGGAAAGAAAGAAAAGAAGAGAAGAGGGAGAAAGAAAGTAGAAAAGAAGAAGAGACACTAGATCTCTGTGTCTCTTTTTCTGTATGTACTAAGGAAAAGCAATGTGAGGATATAACCAAAAAGAACTCTCACCAGGAATCTAATCATGCAGGCACCCTGGTCTAGGTCTCAAGAACCATAAAAAATAAATGTTGTTTTAAGCCACCTTGATTATGCTCATTTGTTAGAGCAGCCTGAACCTATTTAAGACAATGTTTCTTGGAGGCGTACAAAGAGAGGGGCATCATTATTTTCACAGGCGACATAGGAACAGGAGGCACTCAGGTTACAATACAGAGCATATACTTGATAGTTTTTCTGAAAAATAGTTTTTAAATGTGGCTTTCTTGATGGCTCAAGAAATTGCAGTTTCTCTTTGTTCCATTTTAGTCATTTATCCAAAGAGATAATGAATATCTCCTTAAGCAAAAGTATTTATATCAGAGTTCAAATATAAACTTAATCATAATTTTCACCGCTATGCACTTTGGGGCTTGTCACACCAACTAATATAACCTGACAAGTACAATGAGTCAATCAGTGTTAAATTAAAAATGAAAAATTTAAGTGTTGAATTTTACTCTTGACTTACATTTGAATCTTACATTAGATAATCCTTGTCTTTTAAAATTAATTGGATTATCTTGAAAGAATGACACAACAAAATATCAGTGTACCTACAAATATATTTTATATTCTATTTTTAGAGGTGATGTGATCTGTAGAAAGATCTAGAGATCTCTTCCTAGGTTGAGTATTTGAGTATTTAGATAAGCTCTGTGACCTTGGGAAAGTCATTTTACCTTTGTGGAGGTTCAATTTCTTCATTGATCTCAAAGTGTTTGGAGTGTTGCTAGAGGTTCCTACATACTTCCTCTTCTCTGAAAGCATAAGAATCCATCTTGCATTGCTCATTGGATGGTTTTGTATAATTCCCAATGGTTCAGGCACTGAATGTCTGGGTTAATGACTCTTTTGGGAGTACAGCTTCTTCATTATGAAGTCAGCATGTTCCAAAATGTCTTTATAAATCATCTCTATTAAAGATGCAGGCATTTGCAGTTATGCAAGACAAAAATACCTTCAGCTATGTTAGCAGTTTAGGTTTGAAGGAAAGTAGGGCAGACAGTGGGAGAAATGGGAAATCCATAAAAAGTCTTCCCTTTCTATTCCCTTATGCACACTGGGCAATTAAAACACATTTAATGAATACTCTTCCAATTAATTCCATCACTTGTATTGACAAAGGAAAGTGTTTGTTGTGAGGCAGTTAAGCAGGTAGGTTGAATTTACTTTAGTCCAATGAGTTACAGTCAAAATGTTGTCCAATCAGCAGTTGAAGTAGGAAAAGTTTTTGTTCTTGTTTTTGTTTTTAAAAAGAATGTGTTAATGTGTGTTTATGTTTGCTTTCCTGTTGAAGTGTTCTGAGTTAACAATGCAGTGTTTCGGGCCATTGGGCATAAATAGTGGCGTTGGCATAAACAACTTGGAATAGACCCAAGTTGAAATAAACTTGGGTCTATTCTATGGGTTTATTAAGGGGGAACATCATTTAATCATTCTGGAATGATCAGAGTGGTGTGATGGCCTCTAAAGAGGTCTCTGGTTTCCCCTCCAGATGGATTCTTATTCCTCTGGGGGCTTCAAGGCCATGCTGACCTTATTGTAATAGCTAGATACCGGGTCCTATGCTCAAGGGGCCTCAGGTGTCAATTACTACTCCCCTAGAATTTTTTTTCTTAACCCATGCTTGCAGTTTAGCAGACTACTCAATCATCATAATAAAATTTTCTTTAACTCTCTATACTCTATGTCTTGAAGCAACGTTTCCCAGATGTTGATTTAACCTTGAAGCAAGATTCCCAAAGTGTGGTCCATGGAACACTAGTCATGAAAGGTGTAATACCTAATAATCCATAGAAAATAGAGACTTTCTCTAGTCAAGTCCCTGCCCAACCCCAACTCTGAGCTTCAAAATGAAATTCAAATAAGACACTTTGGGAAGTAATACTTTCACTTTATTCCTATCTCTCTAGTTCTCCAGTACCAAGGCACCCAAGTCAACATATTTCTCACTAGATCCTCCTTTAAAAAATATTGTATAAGCTTACTTATAAGGACTTAAATATTTGGGGAGCAACCTCTTCATCAAAGAGATGTTAATGTTTTATTTAATTATACTTTGAAATCAAGTAAACCTCACACAAAATAGATCTTGTTTGATTGCTTCTTTACAAATGAAATGAAAATATGTATCTTAAAGATAAATGCCTGTAAAGCATGTTTAAAGTGAAATGATTGTTATTCTGCATATTGAAAATGATGTAAAAATCTCTTCCAAGGTGAGCTACTGGAGTTGCAGTTAATTTCCTAGGCCTTCCTCCATATTTATCTATGTAACATTGGGACTTCAGATAGTTTTCTGTATAAATATGAATAAAGTCAATTAAAAATATTTTGACTATATTTTGCAGCATAATTATGAAATCAGGTTTTTCCACTTATGTTATAGTTTTACAGAGTTTACATCTTCTCATTGTATGTGGAGTCTTGTCTTTAGTGACCTCTTCTTTAGGTTACACAATTAACAGATAAATGGGGTGTTGCTAGAAGAAAGTGAACAAGGATCATCTTTTTGTTCAATGTAAATATTGGGTGCTAGATAGTCCATGATTTATTTGGAGTGAGAAAAATGGGCCTTGTTTATTCAGACACTCTCCCCAGTGACACATAGGCCAAACATAAAGGAGATTGCCTACCCTTAGTTCTGGAATTCTGATGGAGCAAGGCCTTCTCTCTGGTGCTTTATTAGTTCTTGGACAAGGACTGCAGGGTTATGTTGAATAACACATTCACTATCTCAGTCTTTTTTCCTCATTAAGGAAAAAAAATTCTGCCATAATGTGATCCATGATTAGAGTTAATGCAGTCTCTAACGTCTCCCAGATGTTTTAACGTCACTCACGTCCCTTGCAGAGTTTATAAATGTGATTTGTCTACTGGTTTATTCCTTTTTGTAGCAAACATTATCTTTCTGCTTGAGAAAAAAAATCTAAATCAGAGACTCAATGAGTTACTTAACATAATTTACAGTGTGTTTAGAAACAGTGCTAAAATGCAGAGTATGTAATCAATGGCACATTCTCATAAAGAATGTATTTGCACTTCGTAACAGAAATGTGATCATGCCAAATTGACCAGATGTCTCTTCTTAATGGTATCCCTTTTTCTGGTACTGTGCCTCCATTCCGACTTTTCATGTCCATAAAATATTTTCGGTTTTTTCAGTACAGGGTTGGAAATGCTGTAATCCCAACCTGGGAGAGTATATCTTCGCAGTATTGGATTACAAGTTTAATTTTCAAAATTGTTACCTTTATCCTGATTTTTTGGGAGCACTTCAATAAGACTATCCTCTTTTGCTTTAAATTTCTGCATATATTGGTTCGGTTTTTAGTTTTGTGTATATGTGTTTATGATACAGACGGGACCCCCTGTTTTTCCTTTCATTGTGTGTGCTAGGCACCCTACCTCAGGTAGTCAGATATTTATGCATAGTCAGCCTGACTCCAGTATAAGGTCAGTGGGAATTAGAAATCCCCTAATTCACAGATTAAAACATAATTGAACAACAAATGAAGAAGATGCACATTTCAAGAAGTAAGAATTGTATTTGGAGGAAGCAGGGATTTTCTGAGTTGGATTTGAGGAATAAGATAACAGTATCTTACATTTAAATAACAGTTTAATATTTTTATCATTATTATCATTAATCATTGTTTGTATCTAGCTTTACAATTTTTAAAGCACGGTTCATATGCTATGACTTTGGCCTTCACAGTTAGTTTTTGAGAAAAAGAAACAAAATTGATACTATCCCCTAGTTTACAGAGAGGAAACTGATCAGTGAGTGAGCCATGAACACATCCTTCCCAGACTGTGCTGTTGCATGACATCATGCTTCCTGTAAGCCTCTATCCTGGGGACTTCAGATCCCTCTCCATGTGTATGTACAACAGGAAACACAGTAACTTGGCACTCACTGTAGGTCCTTTAGGGCACACAGGAAGTGTCATTCCAAGAAGAGATTTTAAAAGGCCTGGTCGAAATGAGGCCTTCTGTTGCTTGGCTCTCCAAGATGATAAACACCAGATGCAGACATTGATATAACAATGATTATCCAGGCTGATGAGCATGTTACTTTGATTACAAGAGCCATGGACTTAGAAGCAGGGCTTGGGAAAGCTTCGGAAGCAGCAGGAGATTTTGCAAATCCATTACTCCCTCCACTCTAAAGGCTCCTGTGTCCACTATGAACAGGGCGGCCGACTGCCACTGGCATTTACACACACTCCGTCCCAAGCTTTCACCATACACCAACCAAATGTCCCTGAAAACAGGGAATTTGGTCTTCATAATCTGAAAAGCCAGCCCAGCTTCGAGCAGTTTCACTAAAATTGGGGATCATGGGTGCTTTCACTCTTCATTGGACACTCAGTGCTCAGTATATTTTGGTTGAAGGAATGGAGGATATTCCAAACCAAATAATATTTTGTCCCAGTCAATACTGTTATCATTTGCTTAATATTTAGAACCTCCAGTCCACAAAGGTTCACATTCAAGAATGATCTGTGAGGAGCCATATGCTGGGACAAATGAAGATATCATATTTTAGTTAAATATGTGCTAATTTAAATCACACTTTATTTTTATTCAAGTAATATAATTAATTATAACTGAATTATTTGTAAGGATTCAATCTGAAAACATAGGTAAACATTACTACCATATTATTGAGAAAAAAACAATAAATATTTGTTTTCTACATGGGTGATTCAGTCCAAAAGCATGTACAGTTACAGTTAATTTTTTAATTGATTTGTCTTATTTCAGTTCACTTTAACATTTTTATATGGAATTTAATATATTCATATATACATGCACATAGAGCATTAATATATGCATACATACACAATACTACATCATTAGGGATTGTTTGGTTAATGTTTACACAAATTTCATGACATCTATATACACTCTTTAGACTGCCAAGTTTCTCTTTGGATGAAGCCAGCATACAGCCCTAAAATAGGAAAATATGATGTCAAAAAGTAAGAATTGTCAAAATTGTTTGTGTGCCAAAATTGACCTTTGTTTTAGGACTTTGCAAATAAAGTCCTGTATTAGGTTAAATGTGGTAGATGTTTTTTTCCCCTTAGGTCTGTTGGATCTATGTTGAACATCTGTTGACTATTGGCTATGCATAGTAGATGATTACAGCTATTTAGCTGCATTATTCATACTTAACATTCACTACTCTCTCTAACATAAGGGAAAATTTTAGATGCTTTCAAGTATCCATTTTACTCAGCTAACAAAAACTGAGGTTCACCAAGGAAAACCTAATACGTTAAGCAGAAATACCTTAAGGGTCAAGCTATTAAAATACTCATTAAGAATTCTGTCATTGGGATTTCATTCAGACTATAGGACTGTGCAGATTCAGTTCTTTCAGTATTACCTACCAAGTGTTTAAATTTGAGCAAACCCTTTAACATTCTGAGCCTCAGTTTGTCTATCTGTGAAACAGAGGCAATAACACCTTACCCAAAGACTCTAGCAATTATTTATTGAGAAGATGCATGTGAAAGCAGCATGTACTATAATTAATAAATTACAATTATTAAATTAATTACATATATACTACTAGAAGCATATATTGTATAAAAAGTGAGATATTCTTGATGCTATTTCTAAATCATTGTTAGTTTTCCATGTTACATATATAAAGTATATGTAAAGCAGTTGATTGATTTCCTGTCATTTAAGTAGTATAAATAATCTAGTCCTTCTTTGCAAATTAGATATATTTAAGATCTTTCATTATGGAGATGGGGAAATAGCAAGGAATAGATCACCATTTAAATATTTCATCATTTAGGGCCAGGCATGGTGGCTCATGCCTGTAATCCCAGCACTTTGGGAGGCTGAGGTGGGTGGATCACGAGGTCAGGAGTTCAAGACCAGCCTGGACAACATGGCGAAACCCAGTCTCTACTAAAAATACAAAATTAGACAGGCGTGGTGGCACCCACCTATAATCCCAGCTACTTGGGAGGCTAAGGCAGGAGAATCACTTGAACCCAGGAGGCAGAGGTTGCAGTGAGCCGAGATCTCGCCGTTGCACACCAGCCCAGATGACAGAGCAAGACTCCATCTTGAGGAAAAAAAAAATATATATATATATATATGTATATATGTATAATATAAATGTATTTATAAATATATTTATTTATAAATATATTTATGTTGCTACTCTTATAGAACACACAGGCTAGTGTAAGAGATAAACACTAAAGAGATATATAGAAAGGAACTTAATTGTAATTGTGATAATTGCCTTTAAGGAAAGATACAGTAAATTATAGAAGTATGTGATAACTTGTGGAGATTGCCAAAGAAGGCTTCTCAGAGGAGATTATTTGATGTCTAAAAGATTTCAAAGAATGAAGGCCAATAGAACTATAAAATTTTGTAAATTGGTCAGAGCATGCCAAGATCACACACATTTCTAAAATATCTCAACTTACTTTATAACTAATTAACTAGCCTGGATTATTTCTGGTCTTCCCTTAATTTATATGAACAAACTGAATATAGGCATTTAAACATAAATGCAAATTTTGTTAGTATTCCTTTACCAGTCAAGCTTATCTATAACAGATTTGATACTGGGTTGTTATTTACTATTGACAATTTTTTTTTTTTTTTTTTTTTTTTTTTTTTTTG